>NC_138773.1:22906168-23161168 GCF_965119305.1 Pelophylax lessonae
ACATCTCTTCTATATCATCTGAGGACTAATATCTGTATCCAACAATCAGCCAAAACTATAGCCTGTGTGTTCGGTGAGCTGTGTCCCCCAGGAAAGGGTGGACGGGGGACACTCCTTGCCGTGTCAATACAAGGAAAGAGCAACTGATCTGCAGACACCAATTTCTCTTTCACTTTTACTTTGTCTTTGCCCCTCCCCCTTCCTCCATTCTCATCGCACATCAGCTTGTGGGTGGAAAGTCATATGTATAATATACTCCTCCTATCCATTCTATACAATTCCAAGTGTGTACAATACACAAATAATAAATATCTTTATCAGAGAAGGGACTAAAGGAACCAAAAATTCCTCCAATCCAATCACTGAGTGCAGCACAGTAAAGTCTTATTCTCTAGCAGAGTTTATTTTGTATTGTAATCCTATCTATTCTCCTTTTTCCTTTTTTTTTTATTTCCTGTTATTTCCTGTTACAATTCAGCAGCCAATCACCTCCAGTATTATTCCATACTTTATTGTGTGTTTTGTTTCTTTCATCTCTGAGATACATGTTTTCTTTTCTGTATCTTTTTCTTACAATAATAACTAAATGTATCAAAAAACAAAGAGTGCTCATTGATAAAACAAATGTGTGACTGAGGCTGCGTTCACACCTGAGCGTAGCGTCTTTGAGCGTTTTATTTGTGCGTTTTTATGCACAAATTTGGCACTTTTTCTGGCACATTTCCATGCAGCATTTTTGAGCTTTGCGGTTTTTTTTTTTTTTTTTTTTTTTTTATATAGCCAATAAAGAAAACTATCATCTGTTGCATCATTTGTTGCTAGGTATTTCAGCCTTTTTTAGCTTTTCCCTTAGCTTTCATTTCTTTTATTATTAACAGTATTATTATTATATATTTTTTTTTTTCCGTTAGGGTTAGGGTGTTAATACTACTAATGCTACTACTACTACTACTGCTAATAATAATATTATTATTATTATTATTAATAATAATAATAATAATAATAATAATAATAATAATTATTATTATTATTATTATTATTATAACAACAAAAATAACAATATTAATAAATTATTGTAAAATAAATACACAAATATATAAAAATAATCATACTAATAATAAATAAATTCAATAAATTAATACTAAATAATAGTAAATACATAATTGACCCCATACCTTAACCACTAACCCTTACAAAAGTAAAATAAATTATTAATAATAATAATTATAATAAACTAAACACCCTAACACAAAATAAATAAATAGATAAGTGTAGCCCCCTCCTAGGTAGGTGCCAGCGAGAGAGTAAAGTTTTTGGCTCTGTCTGCTTTATTGCTTTCTTCCTACCAGAGAGCAGGATCTGTTAGTGAGTAGGGATGATCGAACGTTTGAAAAGTTCAGTTCAGCCAGAACATCCGAACTTCCCGAAAGTTCTGCCCGGATTTCAGAACCCCATTGAAATCAATGGGACCCGAACTTCGGTAATCAAAAAACACCATTTTGAAGCCCTAAAACCCAATAAATGCCTCTAAAACTGAGACTAGGGTTCTGGGTCATGCCCCAGGGACTATTAATCACACAAAAAAAAGTTCTTAAAAATTGTCATTTTTGATAGAGAGACAATTATTGAAAAAAATAAAAAAAAAAAATTAAAAAAATAAATAAATTTCTTTGGATTTAGTATCTGGTGGGTCTAAAAGTGTACCTGTGAAGTTTCAGCTCTGTAGCATGTCCAGAACCAGAAAAAAAGATAATTTTTCAGTAGAGCAGGGATGGTGGGACCCCACTTTTACACCTATATGATCTTTTTTTTCTGGTTCTGGACATGCTACAGAGCTGAAACTTCACAGGTACACCTTTTAGACCCCCCAGACACAAAATCACACAAAAAAAGTTCTTAAAAATTGTCATTTTTGATAGAGAACCAATTCTTGAAAAAAAATAAATAAATAAATAAAAAAAAAATTCTTTGGATTTAATATCTGGGGGGTCTAAAAAGTGTATCTGGGGGGTCTAAAAAGTGGACCTGTGAACCCAAAAAATGCCCAAAAAAACGCTTGCTACTAAACCGGCAATGTGTGAAAAGCGAGACCAACAACCTGTGTTCTAAGTGACAAAATACAAACAATCTTTTTTTTTTTTCTGGTTCTGGACATGCTACAGAGCTGAAACTTCACAGGTACACTTTTTAGACCCCCAGATACTAAATCCAAAGAATTTTTATTTTTTTTATTTTTTCAATAATTGGTTCTCTATCAAAAATGACAATTTTTAAGAACTTTTTTTTGTGTGATTTTGTGTCTGGGGGTCTAGTAGCAAGCGTTTTTTTTGGGCATTTTTTGGGTTGTTTGGAGGCAAGAAAAACATCTGAACTTGTGTATAGTGGTATGTATACTACTATACACAAGTTCAGATGTTTTGCCTGCCTCCAAAGAACCCCAAAAAATGCCCAAAAAAATGCTAGCGTCAAAAAAAAAAAAAAAAAAAAACGCCCAGGTGTGTTGTTGCAGGCATTTTCTGGGGGTTTTTGGAGGCAGGCAAAACATCTGAACTTGTGTATAGTGGTATATATACACACATACTTATATGTATATTACACTTAGACATATATAGGTGTGATAGGAGCGTAACTATATTGGTGTTAATTATTTCATTAGCGCAAGTAGTTTTTTCTGCTCCTTTCACACCTATATATGTCTAGGTGTATATATACATACATGGGTGTGTATATATACCCCCTATACACATGTTCAGATGTCATGTCTGACTCCAAACATGTCCTCAAAAAAGCACTAGCAACGCCTGCAGCATGAAGAATGCTGACCGGTGAGAAGCCATATCAGTGCTCTGAATGTGACTTGAGAGAAACTAGGTTTTCTCTATAGCGGTCACCCTGCCATGGAAGGGTTTGGTCACCCTGCCATAGCAGTCACTGTCAGTTCACCCTACACTACATTACGGTCACCCTGGCACTTAACACTTTCCCTACAGAAACTAATTTTTTGCATCTAACTAAAGTGTAAAGGAGCACTCTAACTACACTAGATATCCCTTTCCTCACACTAATAAATGCTAAATAACACTTTGGAAGCCAATTTAACAGAACTGCTTCCACTCTCTTCCATGTCCCAGTATTACAATGCTAGGAATTTGCCGGGGCTATCTTATATACTGGGGGGCGTATTCACTAATGATTGGTCTAGGGACCTCCTAGTCACTCCAATCACATTCCTAGAATTCTCCTGCCCCCTCAATTGGCTTTTGCTAATGGTTCTGGTCCAATCATGGGCTTTTAAAGCCCATTTCCTGTCCCATTGCATTTTGGTCGGTTCTGGTTGCCGAATTCCGAACTTTTTGGGCAAAAAGTTCTAAATTTGGCCGAACCTCGAACAGCCAATGTTCGGGCCGAACCGATGGTCGACCCGAACCGTTCTATCTTCCCTATTAGTGAGGTCTGCTCAGTGTGCTCAGTGTGTCATTCATTGGGTCTAGAGAGTGTTTGACACTGGTCCAATAGGGAGGCATGTTGGACAGTGAGAAGAAACCTGACCAATGGGTACACAGGCTTTGATACAGTCAGGGTGATTGGCGGAGACCGGCTGTCTCAGTGCATTATGGGATATTATATAAAAGCCAGGAGCACATGTGCTGTGTGGTCTTTGGCTGGTGAGCAGAGTCCCGGAGGGAGGGGGGCGGCTGTCTCCTCCTCTGTAGTGGTGGCACGTGGCGGTCGGCCTGGGGATCAAAGGAACGGAACTGAACGGAACCCAGAGGTCCAGGAGAACTGACTAGAGGGGGATACACTGGAGAGCCTTGAAAAACAGTTTCGTGAGCACAGGGGATCATGTCAAGGGGCCTGACCTGAGGGGGACCACCCCAGGGTAGGATAGTCAGTGGACGGGTGTCAGTGTGTCAAGTGAAAGGGGAAACTAGGAGAGTATCCTGATGAGAATTAGTTCATCAAGTCTTCTGGATAGAGACTAAGGGCTCTTTCACGCGGGCGGTCCGATCAGATCTGCCTGTCAGTTTTTTAGGCGGATCTGATCGGATGCCCCATTCAGCCCTATGGAGCAGCGGATGTCAGCGGTGACATGTCCGCTGACACCCGCTGCCATCCGATCCGATCCTGTCCGTGAAATACGGACGGATGGAAACCCTATTTTCCATCCGTCCTGGGGATTGGATCGGATGGGATCGGATGAGAGCGGACAGGCGGTCCGCTCTCATCCAATTCCCCATAGAGAGCAGCGGGGGCTGTGACACCTCCCTCTCCGCACTGCAAGCGGAGACGGAGCTGTCATCCGCCGGCTCAGCGGGGATCGCGGATCGATCCCCGCTGAGCAGCACGGATCCGCCTACGGAGGCGGACCGTGTGAAAGAGCCCTTAATCTACATTCACATAGTGGCAGGGTGAATCAGCAGCCTGGCTGCATCATCAGATAGGAGTCCTTGTATCTTGTGAATAGTTAACCTGGAGTGTCCCTTTATTCCCTTCTCCCATCCCTATTTAAGATAAAACACCAAAAACAACTACAAACCCCTGGACTGATCATTGACTGAGCCAAGAAGTGAAGTGTTAAATTCTGAATGCCAGTGTTGCTAATGATAACCCAGGGGGACCAGAAAGTGTAATATCCAGCAGTCCCCAAGGGGGCAGTGCTACATAATTATTATTATTAATAGGGTTTTTTTTTTGTTTTTTTTTTTATTCAGGTTTGGGTGTTCATTATTATTATTATTTATAACAGTTTACTTAATATCTTTTTTAAGTTCAGGGGTTATCATTTATTTATGTAATATTACATATTATTAATTTATTTTGTTTATTTATGATGATTTTATTTGTGTATTTAGTTTAAACGTATTTATTCATATATTATTGCTATTTTATTATTAAATTTTTTTCATTTGAGCAGAAAACGTGCAAAAACGCGCGCAAAAATGCATTAATGCGCACAAAAACGCGCAAATGGTACGTGGTGTTCACACCCATGCGATCCGATTTCTGCATGATTTGGCAGTCCGCACTGTGATCTGCGAACCAATCTAGAGGTGTCATTAACTTTGTATTGACACCCCCAGCGGGTTCGCATAGGGCAGTGTGAACTGCCAGCAAGAGATGCGCTGGAATCGCACTGGTAACCGCATCGCAATAGTGTAAACCTAGTGTAAATCGTTATAAAGGGTGATCTTAAAAGAGAAGTTCAGGCAAAGCTCGTAAATGGAGCCAGTGCACACAGCTCTGGGTTGGCTGCGGAGCAAATTGCACAGAGGTCCTGTGTATCTTCTGGTCCTTTTCCGGCTTTGAATTCAGCCAAAAATTTGTATCGAAATTAGACCTAAAACAGTGCACAGGGACGCACCGGACCCCTGCTGTAATCTGCTCCACACAGAGGTGTGAACCCAGCCTGACAGTCCTGGCTCTCTGCTCAGGGAGCTGTGAGAACCGAGCGATCAGCGGCAGGGCCGGGACAAGGGGTGTACAGGAGGAGCGGCTTCCCTGGGCACTGTGGTATCATCAGGGCTGCTGTTAGAAATCACGGGGCCCCATACAGCCTACCTGACAGGGCCCCCTTCCCCCCGGCCAAAAGTGACTGAGGACATAGATTTATCAGTCCCTTTTTCTGCAGCCTCAACTGCACAGATAGATGAAAAGGAAGTGCTCCAAGGCTTCCTGTTCATTTACACACTGAAGCATAGTAAACACAGTTTACTGTGCTTCCGTTATAAATAGACACATGAGTGATTGATACTGATCGCTGTTCATTCAGAAAAGGGCCCTTTCCCCTGCTCCCCATCCTGAAACATCCCCCTGTGTGCTCGCAGCAGGTGCCGGCAGGAGAGGAGAGAAGCTAAATGCACTGAGGGGGAAAGGGGAACACAGGGGGGCCCAGACAGCAGATGGAAGGGGTGCATGTTTTCGGGTCCCTTGCAAGAGCTCCTGGCCAGTGTTGGGGGTAACGAGTTACAATGTAACGGATTACAGTAACTACGTTACTTTTTTTGGTAACGTAGTAATGTAACGAGTTACATTGGTAAGATCGGTAACTAAATTACTTTACATGGCTTGAGGAACGCACTTTCCTGCGTTACTCAAGCCGTGAGGTCATATAATCATCAGGGCAGCTTTATTCCCAGGGGCTTTTACATTAAATAAGATTCCCAGGAGGGTCCCAGGAGGCGAACTATTTCTCCATTTTCGGGCGCGTAGGTATACATGAAGAAGCGCCGCTGCATTGCACTTGAACTAAGTTCCGGCTGGGCGCCGGCCAGTCCGCCCACTGCCTGAGTGCCTGCCTAGCCTATCCTCTGCGGCTCTGCCCTCCTCGTCAGTGGAGTGATTCTCCCGCCGCAGGAGCCGTGGGCGTGGACTCGGAGACAGTGAGGGAGAAGAAGTGAGGTAGCGGGCTGGCGGCGCTCCGCTTTTTTAGCACAGAGTCTGTCTAGCCTAGCAGGTAAGTATCGCGACAGCCCCTTTCCTAGCTCACTGTCACTGCTCAGCCGTGCCCCCAGTTTTGCTTCTGGCAAAAGCAGCATTTAGCACAGACAGTCTTCTCACTGCCTCCATAAATGATCGGCTTTTTCAGCTCCCTGGCGCTGCCCGCTGGCATGATGTAAATGATCGATCACGGGTTCTTCTGTCTGTGCACTCTCCAACCATCTAGGGGCACGCTGTGCTCACTCTGTGGTTAATCTGGGGGCACGCTGTGGTCAATCTGGGGGCACGCTGTGGTCACTCTGTGGTCAATCTGGGGGCACGCTGTGGTCAATCTGGGGGCACGCTGTGGTCAATCTGGGGGCACGCTGTGGTCAATCATGGGGCACGCTGTGGTCACTCTGTGGTCAATCTGGGGGCACGCTGTGGTCACTCTGGCATTGAAAGGGGGCACGCTGTGGTCAGTCTGGCATTGAAAGGGGGCACGATGGTCAGTCTGCATTGAAAGGAGGCACGCTGTTGTCAGTCTGGCATTGAAAGGGGGCATGCTGTGGTCAGTCCGGCATTGAAAGGGGGCACGATGGTCAGTCTGCATTGAAAGGAGGCACGCTGTTGTCAGTCTGGCATTGAAAGGGGGCACGCTGTGGTCAGTCTGGCATTGAAAGGGGGCACGATGGTCAGTCTGCATTGAAAGGAGGCACGCTGTTGTCAGTCTGGCATTGAAAGGGGGAACGCTGTGGTCAGTCCGGCATTGAAAGGGGGCACACTGTGGTTACTCTGGCATTGAAAGGGGGCACGCTGTGGTCAATCTGGGGGCACGCTGTGGTCACTCTGGCATTGAAAGGGGGCACGCTGTGGTCACTCTGACTATCGTGCCCCCTTTCAATGCCAGAGTGACCACAGCGTGCCCCCTTTCAATGCCAGAGTGACCACAGTGTGCCTCCTTTTAATGCAGACTGACTATCGTGCCCACACTGTGGTCACTCTGGCATTGAAAGGGGGCACGCTGTGGTCACTCTGGCATTGAAAGGGGGCACGATGGTCACTCTGCATTGAAAGGGGGCACGCTGTGGTCAATCTGGCATTTAAAAGAGGCACGCTGTGGTCAGTCTGGCATTGAAAGGGGGCACACTGTGGTCACTCTGGCATTGAAAGGGGGCACGCTGTGGTCACTCTGGCATTGAAAGGAGGCACGCTGTGGTCATTTATATATAACAATAAATATTGTATTGTTTTTTGTGCACTACAAATAAATATGCGCATGTGAATTTGTTCATATTTTTTTTCAAAAGTAAAGTAAAGTAATAAGTAGTGAAGTTACTTTTCAAATGCAGTAACTAGTAAAGTAATCTCATTACAATTTACAGAAGTAACTAGTAACTAGTTACATTTTCTGAGTAACTACCCCAACACTGCTCCTGGCCCATCCCTCTTGCAGACTACCCCCAGAGCAAGCAGCTTGCTTTGGAGGCATCCAAGCCTGCGGCTCGGCCCGGCACCCTCTCTACTCATTTGCTCACTGGCAGTGATTAACAGCAGTGTGAGCTAATAGTGCCTGCTTCAGTCTCAGCCAATGAGGAGGCAGAGTCCTTGGAGAGCTGAGGCTCTTGTGCAAATTGCTGGATCGCGATGGGGCTCAGGTAGGTATTAGAGAGGCTGAGGGGGGATCCTGCACACAGAAGGTTTATTCATGCTAATGCATAGAATGCAACAAGGTAAAAAACCTTCTGCCTTTAGAAACATTTTAAACCTTTCCCCCTGACCTTGGTGCTAACTAAATATGCAGAAGCCCACCTGCTTAAGCACCCTTCTCCCTGCCCTCCAAGCATAAATTTTCTCTGCAAGCCAATATTCTCACCAAATTAAAATGCAGAAATTCACCCTCCTTCAAACTCAACCCCCCCCCCCCCCTCCGTTTCCCCCTCCTAGCACAAACTGCTACAACTGTCACCCTGCTGGCTGTAAGACTGAGAACTGAATGATCACATGATTGCTGTCCGCTCAGTTCCTGGTCATCATTGAGCAGAGAGCAGTGACTGTCAGTCACCCCTCTCTGCTCTGCCCCTCCACCGCTCACTGAAGTGCAAGGCTGGTGAGTGGTACAGAACCTGTTGGATCAGGCTCTCATCAGCACACTGATAAACTGAGCCAGCTGCCCCTTAGGCACCTGGGCAGATCCCAACATTAAAGTCAGGATCACTGCAGAGCCTGGGCCGGCTATGTGATGTCAGCCGACTGTGGGCTTTAGCCTGTTGTCTGCTGAATCTGGATCACAAGGGTGCAGAAATAAGTGCACCCTTGTGATCCCACATGAGAAGTATGGCCAAAAGACCTCTCATTTTAAATCCCCACCAGACCCTCCTTAAAGTAAAATTTCAGGCTAAAGCTTACTAGCCTTAAAAATGCTCCGCCCCCTCCCAACACCTCTGCTTACTAACCTGTATAAGAAAGATGTATATACTTGCCTATTTTCAGACCACTCCAGTCAGTCAGAGGCAACTGCAGGAGAGAGCATCTGACAATGGCTGGGAATGCCTAGGAGAGGTGACGTCACCCATGGGCTCCTATAGCCTATGGTTGAGCTGCCTAGGCACAATTTGATTGGGAACAAATCTACTCTTTTTTTAATGTATTTATTTGAAGGGTGTGTTTTTTTTTTTTTTTTTGGGGGGGGGGGGGAGGTGGGGTTGCAATAAAAACAGTTTACTTTATTTCATTTATGAACGTTTTCACCTAAAATCCAGACAACTTTCACCCAGGAATCACACATTTTTCCAACTGATTTTAGTTAGAAAATTGTGATTGTTTAAGCTGTGTGAATCTTGGACAAAAATAATTATCAACATGAGTTTTTCCATTTGTTTAAGTGTATTTGATTGGCACAATTTTTGGTCAAGATTCCATTAAATTATTTTCTGTAACCCTCCACCATTGCATCCTTAAAAACCACCAAACCCACCTTAACTTGCCTTCTTTATTGACAACCCTGCTAATTTCTGAACCGTGGTGGTGGTGTGTGTGTGGGGGGGGGGTAGTAAATATTGTCACTAGCAATAAGTGGGTGTGTGACTTCTCACTTAAATCATTACAAAAAATGTAACCCCCAAAGCAGAGAATATTACATTTAGGGGTCCATTTATAAATGTTTTTACCCAAGATTTACACATTTCCCCAAATAATTCCAATTGGTAAAATGTGAATCTCAGATGAAAATTGTGTAAATATTGGAAAAAAAAAAAAAAGATTAAGGGCTCTTTCACATGGCCGCTCCGTGTGAGAGTTCCACTGCGGTCCTTTTTTTTCCACGGAGCAGATGACATTTCTGTCATCCGCTCCGTATGCCCGCATATCATCCCATCCGTTTGCGGATGATATGCGGACATAATGTAAGTCTATGGGGGTTTGCGGATGTCAGCGTTCCTTTCCGTTTTTTGGACGGAACAAAAATAGGGTTTTGTTCAGTTCCAAAAAACGGAACAGAACTGAAAGGAAAAAAATCGGATGTCAGCGGATGGTATTCCGCTGACATCCGCAATGCCATAGACTTACATTATGTCCGCAAATCATCCGCCAAAAAATAAGATGATTTGCGGACATACGGAGCGCCCATGTGAAAGGGCCCTAAACAGGTTTTCACTGTAGGCAGTTAGTATAACTGCACATAAAACATTTGTATAGGCTTTATTTTTTTATTTATATGAAACCAAAAAGTTACATTTAAAATCAAGGGGGCCCTGTGACATATATCAGTCATTACACACTTGTTGTAGCAGACTCATCAATTATAGCAACTACATTGATAGTCAGCAATCTTGGCTATTATTATTATACAGGATTTATATAGCGCTAACAGTTTGCGCAGCGCTTTACAACATGAGGGCAGACATTTCAGTTACAATACAATTCAATACAGGAGGATTTAGAGGGCCCTGCTCGGTAGAGCTTACAATCTGGGAGGGAGGGTCAATGGTACAAAAGGTAATAAGGGATGAGCTGAAGAAGAAAATAAAAGAACAGTTGTTAGGTGGAGGCCAGATAGGTTTCAGTGAAGAGAAAAGTTTTCAGGGATCACCTAAATGTGGATAGAGTTGGAGACAGTCGAACAGATTGGGGTAGGGAATTGCAAAGGATGGGAAAGGCTCAGGAGCATGGGCGTAGGAACCGGGGGGGACGGGGGGGACAAATGCCCCCCAGGAAATAATGCGGGGGGGGACAGGTATGGTGAAATCCCCCCCAGTTTAGTACTTGGAAAGTGCTGATTACGCTGTAAAAATGTCCAGTGCATTCGGCTTCCGAACACCTACTGTTTGGCGAATGCACGCAGTGTGTAGCTGTTAACTACACGAACAGCGTAGTCAGCACTCCGGGGTCTCCTTCCGGTTTCACTTTCAGCACGGGCGGAACGCGGTACAGACTGCAGAAGGAGGACGCACATGTCGCAGTCTGGACTGGGAGTAGTGGCGGCAGGGAGGAGCTACTGGCTGAAGTGTGCACTGCTACTGACCTGTACTGGGACCTCCACAGAGTCACAGACAAGGTAAGTAATATTGTTAATATGTAAATATTAGCAGTGTGGGTTAATTTTTATTAATGCCATGGGATTAATTTGGGGGTTCATTTTTTTTAATGCCAGGTGGGTTAATTTTTATTAATGCTATGTGGGTAAATTTTTATTAATGCTATGTGGGTTAATTTTTATTAATGCTATGTGGGTTAATTTTTATTAATGCTATGTGGGTTAATTTTTATTAATGCCACGTGGGTTAATTTTTATTAATGCTATGTGGGTTAATTTTTATTAATGCTATGTGGGTTAATTTTTATTAATGCCACGTGGGTTAATTTTTATTAATGCTATGTGGGTTAATTTTTATTAATGCTATGTGGGTTAATTTTTATTAATGCCATGTGGGTTAATTTTCACTAAACCTTAGCTTTATGATCAAAAGTCAATTTGAGTGAAAAAAGTCAGAATGGATATCCGCAAGTTTTTTACAAATAAGCCGAGTAAAGCAAACACATGCTCATCAAGCTCAGAAGCATGTCAACAAAAAGAGATCACTGAATCACCAGTCAGGCATAATTTTGTTGAGCCAGAAAAGGAACATGCAGAGAAAGTGTCTTTAGGAGCAGTTGGCCTCATGAGTGACTCAAGTAGTGATGGTGAGGAAGACAATGCTTGTGGTCCTGCAATCAAAACTGTAGAAGATGTTCATAGTAAATCTAAAACATACACGAAAGGAAAATGCATTTCTCTTCCAGCTGATGATGAGAAAACACTACGAATGGCAGTGGTACCAAATCAACCACACTACAAAACAATTCCAGTTCAGACCATTGTAACGCAAAAGGCAAAGAAGCGTGTTCTACATTTTGAAGAGTGCTGGTTCCAAAGCTTTCCATGGCTGCACTATAGTTTTACTCTTGAAGGGGTGCTATGTTTCTACTGTGCTAAAGCAGGAGTCCTGAATCTGACTCAACTCGAAAAGAATACTGAGCCAGCATTTGTGTGTGTAGGCTTTAAAAATTGGAAAAAAGCTATTGAAAAGTTTAAAAAACATCAGAGTTGTTCTGCTCATACATATTCCATGAAGCAACTATTGCATCATAAAGATTCACAACCCATTAATGCTCAGCTTTCACTACAAATTCAACAGCAACAGAATGATGCATGGCTGTGTCTTATCAAGATAGTCCAAACAATAGCCCTGTTGGCAAAACAACGTCTCCCTCTTCGTGGCCATGAAGACAATGATGGCAATTTTAAACAGTTTCTGCTTGTACGAGCAGATGATGTGCCTTATCTAAAAAATTGGATATCTCACAAAGCAGAATACATGAGTCCCGACATTCAAAATGAGATTTTGAAGTTATTGTCTCACACCGTATTACGCCTTATTCGGAAAAAGATTGGGAGTAATGCCTTTGCAATTATTGTTGATGGCACACAAGACATATCTGGTCACGAACAAGAAAGTTTCTGTACCCGCTATGTTGATCAAGACTTGTACCCACATGAGGACTTCATAGGCTTATATCAAGTTGATGAAACAAGTGGATCTGCAATCGCAAAGATTGTCAAGGATGCTTTATGCCGTAATGGGCTATGTATGTCAATGTTGCGAGGACAAACATATGATGGAGCTTCAAATATGGCTGGTAAATATCATGGTGCTCAGGCATTAATCAAGCAGGAACAGCCACTTGCCATTTATGTCCATTGCGGTGCACATTGCACAAATTTAGTTATGCAGGCTGCAGCACATCAATGTCCAATAATGGAAGATGCACTTATGTGTGTGCAAGATCTTGGAAAACTCTTTGGGCAATCTATGAAATGCAGAACCACATTTTCAGAAATTGTGCATGGTGAAGCTGAAGGGCCTCTTAAAGTCTTGCATATTAAACCATTGTGCCCAACACGCTGGACTGTTAGAGTGAAGTCTGTTAAAAAAATTCTGGATAATTACCAGCTGATTTTGGAATCACTTGAAGAAATTGCGAATACCAGAAGTAGTGGAGATATAAATCCACGTGCACGTGGCCTACTACAACAATTTAGGCAAGTGAAAACTCTATTAGTTCTTCAAATCTCTCTTAATAAACAAGCAAAATCTCTCTTAATGTCATGGAGATCTTAGAATGCTTGAATGTAGCCTTGCAAGGCAGAGAACAAACCATATCAGGACTTTTAGTAAGTGTACAACGGACCCATGATGCTATACAAAAGTTACGCTGTGACACGTCCTTTGAAAGAGTTCTTGCTACCACTATTAATTTAGTGGAAAAATACCAGCTAAAAGAGGTTACTGTACCAAGGCAACACAATATTCCTAAACGTCTTCAACATGGGCCAACTGAACAATTTCATGCAAAGAATGTGAAGGAATACTATTGTCCTCAGTATTTCCAAATAATGGATATTATATTGACACATTTAATGCAGCGCTTTGACCAAGAGGGCTTACTTGTATATGAAAAACTGGAACATTATCTGTTGACAGGACAAGCTAGTGAAGTTCTTCCCCAGTATCCAGAAATTGAATATCATCTTCTCTCTGCCAAGATAACCACCTTATCAAGTGTATACAAGTACACTTCAGTCTCTGAGGTTGTAGATATTTTGCGAAAGATGCCTGCCAGAGAGAGATGTTTTTTCTCTCAAGTAGAAAAAATTGTCAGAATCCTATTAACTATTCCTGCTTCTTCCTGTGAAGCTGAGAGAAGTTTTAGTGCACTGCGTAGATTAAAAACCTGGTTGAGGTCCACAATGACCCAGAAATGTTTGAACCATGTTGCTATATGCAACATCCATAGAGACATAATGGATGAACTAGACATTGAAGCCATAGCAAAGGAATTTGCAATGTGTTGTGATCGCCGCAAAAAAGTTTTTGGATTTTAAAAACTTGCGTTCTTTAGATTTGGCTTAAAGGAAACTTTATGGAGGGTACTCATTTTTTCCATAAAAAAACACTACTAAACCATTACAAGTAAATATATTTATTAATAAAATAAGCTCACGCTTTCCCATCACCAAGACAGTTTCATTGATGCAGCACAATCCACCCTTGCTGAGATCATCATGATTAATGATGTCCAGTCATATCTAATGCTTCTCATAAATAAGCATTGCCTTACGCATTGAGTTAGTGTTCAAAGCACATGAAGCTGGGAACCCTTTTAGATGTCTGACTGATAGCTGTAAGAGTTAAGAGTGTACCTATAACCCCTCCCAGCGATCGTTCTCCTGTTTCTCGGCCTCCCATCATACTATGTCTAGAATTGACCTGATACTGGTGTCCCGGCCCCTGCTCCCTAGATTACTAAAGGCTGGGTTTTCCCCTAGATCTCTGTCGGATCACTGTCCTTATTGGGTGGTGTTGTCTTTGCCCCACGGTCGGCCGCCGCTGACATGGAGGCTCAACCCAGCGTGGTTGACCCTGCTGGCTGAGGACGGCGGGCTTGCAGACTCCTGGTGTCAGTTCTTCGCAGACAACGACCACACTGCCTCCCCGGGGGCAGTGTGGGAAGCCTTCAAGTTGCACGCCAGAACCACCCTGCAGTCTCGAGTCAAGGCTATTAAGGCAGACTCGGCGGCGGCCTACTCCCGGGCAACGGCCAACCTCGCCTCGGCCGAGAGCGCTTATTTGGCGGACCCGTCTCAGGCCAATGAATCACAATACAAGCTGACATCCAAGCTGGTGTCCCAGTTAGAGTATGAACGAGCGAAGACGAAATTATTCCTTCAAAGGCAACGACTGTTCGCTCATGGCGAACGTGCGGGAAAGCTTCTTGCTTACCTAGTTCATTGTGAGGACCGCCCCCCGGTTGTAATCTCCCTGACGACTGATTGTGGCGCACCCCTGACGGACCCCCCACAGGTTGCGGACAGGTTCCGCACTTTTTTCAGTGACCTTTGTACCTCTCGTGCCCCAGCTGACCACTCAGACATGCACTCTTTTCTACAGACGGTCGATTTTCCGCAGCTCTCGCCCGAACAAGTGGCATTGTTGGAGGCGCCACTCACAGAGCATGAGATTGCGGAGGCTGTGTCCAGGTTCCCTAGATCGAAGTCCCCAGGACTAGATGGACTCCCAGTGGAATTTTATGCCCAATACTTGGAGCTCCTTTTACCCAGGCTCCTGGCACTTTTTAACCAACTCTTTGAAGACCGAGAGCTCCCCCCGACAATGAGAGAGGCGCTGATAGTTCTTATCCCTAAGCCAGGTAAAGATCCCCACCTTCCGGAATCTTATCGCCCCATCTCCCTCCTCCAGGTAGATGTGAAAATCCTTGCTAAAATTCTGTCTATCCGCCTTAATCAAGTTATACTGACCCTCATCCACCCTGACCAGGCAGGTTTTATGCCTGGTAGGAACACTTCTTTTAATCTGCGTCGCCTCTTCATGAACCTTCAAGCCGATCATGACAATTCAGGGAGGAGGGTTGTGGTGACACTGGACACGGCCAAAGCTTTCGATTCGGTAGAGTGGCCCTTCTTGTGGGCATGCCTCAGGCGATACGGCTTTGGACCTAAATTCACAAGATGGGTTCAGCTACTATACAGTGCGCCGGTCGCGAAGGTCCTGGCTAACGGATGGACCTCGTCTGAGTTTTCCCTTTCCAGGGGCACCCGCCAGGGGTGTCCCCTGTCCCCCCTGCTCTATGCCCTGGCGGCGGGACCTCTAGCAATTGCCATTAGGGACCACCCTGATATCCGTGGCTTCCGTAAGGGCTCCCTCACGGAAAAGATCAGCATGTGCGCAGATGACACCCTGCTTTATCTGGAGGACCCGGATAACTCCCTGCAGTCAGCCCTTTCCCTTATTGAACGCTTCGGGAGATTTTCCGGCCTCCAGATCAATTGGGATAAAACACAAGTACTCCCTATAGACGTTGCCCCTTCAGCAGTGACTCCTGCGAACCCGGTCCTTAAATGTGTCCCCCGGTTTAAATATCTGGGGGTACAGGTGACGAAGAACCCGCGGGACTATGTCACGGACAACATCCAGCCTCTGTTCCCTCTGATAAAATCCAAAATTCAGGTATGGTCCAAACTGCCCCTGGGGGTCATGGGTCGAGTAAATTTGATCAAAATGGTTCTCCTCCCCAAAGTATTATATGCGGTGTGGCACTCCCCAGTATATCTAGCCCTGAAACATTTCAAACAACTGGAGTCGCTCCTCAAGGCCTTTGTCTGGGGATCGAGCAGGCATAAGATCTCCTGGAGGAAGCTTAAAAACCCAACGGATCTGGGAGGCCTGGCGCTTCCGGATTTCAACCTTTACTATCTGGCATCACAGCTCTCCCAGATGTTCCATATTGACAAGACTGATAGAGACAGGTTCCTGATCTTGTTGTGCCCGGCGTGGACTCATCACTCCCAGGACCCGCTGACTGCCATACTACGAGGTACACGGGGAGCGGTGGAGCAAATGGACCCTACGTCCTTGCTCTTCCATTACAGCCGGGTTTGGGAGGTGGTGATGCACAGGCTCCAGGGCCCTTCCCTTCATGACTCCACCCCACTGTGGCACAATAGGTCTCTTCAGGAGTTCAGCTCACTGCCTGACTCCTCTTTGTGGAGCGGGCGGGGTGTGTTCCTCTTGAGACATATAATGGCGGAGGGTACCCTGAGATCTTTCTCCGACCTGCGAGCACAGTTCTCCCTCCCTGCCCACATGTACTATAGGTATTTACAACTGACCCATGCGTTCCGCGCCCAGTTCTCCGGGGCTCCGCCGAGCCTGGACTCTGTGTTGCTACTAGACCTGATCAAATGCCAGGAACCTTCTCACTTAATTTCCCTGTTCTACACAGAGCTGCACAAGCCCTCATCTACTGCGATAGCATATGGCCTGAAGGACCGCTGGACTAGGGAGGTAGGGCCTATAGAGGATGAGGAATGGGGAGAGGCGCTGGAGACCTGTCGGCAGGTGTCACCGAAATTGTCGGATAGACTTACCCAAACGTTTATAATCCATCAGGCCTACCTCACACCTATCAAACTGTCCAAGTTCCACTCTGACCCGAACCCTGACTGTCCACTTTGCAAGGCGGATGCGGGTACCTTTTTCCACCTACTTTGGAGCTGTCCTCGTATTGGAGGGTACTGGCAACAGGTGGTAGCCTTTCTTCATGATAAGATGGGTTCTCCTATACAACTGGACCCCAAGCAGTGTCTCCTTGGTGTTTATCCGGACGGGGAGATGAACAAATTCACGACCATCTTTCTGCAGGAGACGCTGTTTGTGGCCAGGAAATTAATAGCCAGGACATGGATGCGTAGTGACCCTCCAACTTTTAGTGAATGGCTACGGGAGGTTAACACCATTGTCCCCTTCCACAAACTACTATATAAGCATAGGGGGAACCCTGCCAAGTTCGATAAGATCTGGGACAGATGGGTGAGTTGCCCGGACACGAATGTATAGGATTGTCCGGGATATGGCTGTAGCCACACTGGGGCCCTAAGTTCGCATGTCCTCCCACCATTGCATCAATATATGCTACCGGGCATGAATGGACTGTACCTAACATACCAGATGCATATGTTCCTCACATGTCACGATGATTGTTTGAAGTGAAATGCCTGTATTGTTGTACACGATTTATGATGTTGGCTGTTAACCGTACTGCTTTTTTTTTTCATTGCTATCCTGTTTGTACTGCACTTGTTTTTCAATAAACTCGCTGTTTGGAAAAAAAAAAGAGTGTACCTATAGACATCTACATAGCTTTAGTGTGTGAGCTGGCAGTGGTAGGCACAAATTTACAGGAACAGCTACCTTTCACCTTAACTGCTGAAGTAAACTGCAGTGGTTGTGGTACTTGGAGGGTCTTACTCTCTCTGCAGTTAGAAAATTGTTTCTATTTATATAGTTATAGTATTTAATTGTATTTATACAAGATCTTTGGAGAAAATTGTTTCTATTTATATAGTTATAGTATTTAATTGTATTTATACAAGATCTTTTGTTTTGTTGAAATCAGGCAATAGTGCATTACTTACAGTTTATTACCACTGGCTTTAGGTGGAATAACGGAAATATATGCCTAACGTTTGGTTAATTGTTTTGACCTGATAAATAAAGAACTGTTCCTTTTGCATATTTGTTTGTTGTGAGATTTTTCATGCACACGCACACGCACGCACACACACACACACACACACACACACTCTCTCTCTCGCAGTTTACTGAAAAAGCATATACCTGGCGAGTAAAAATGCTGTCCCCCCCAGATTTGTGTGGGTTCCTACACCCTTGCTCAGGAGTAGTCCTGGAGGCAGGCGTGGGATAAGGTGACAAGGGAGATAGAGAGCAGGAGGCCTTGGGAGGAACAAAGAGGAAGATTTGGTTGGTATTTTGAGACTAGATTAGTGATGTAGCTGGGGACCAATTTGTGGATGACTTTGTAAGTTATTGTTAGTATTTTGAATTTCATTTGTTGGGTGAGTGGCAGCCAATAGAGGGATTGGCAGAGAGGGGTATCAGACACTGAGCAGTTTGTAAGGTGGATGAGTCTGGCAGCAGCATTCATGATGGACTGAAGGAGGCATAGCCTATTTAAAGGTAAGCCAATAAGGAGAGAGTAACAGTAGTCGAGGCGAGAGATAACCAGGGAGTGAATTAGGAGTTTTGTTGTGCCATTGGTTAGGAAGGAATGTACTTTTAGAGATGTTGCAGACGTTGAGGCAGCAAGCCTAGGAAAATGATTGGATGTGGGGCTGAAAGGAAAGTTCAGAGTCCAGGATAAAAGGAAAGTTCAGAGTCCAGGATAAGCACCCTGGCATGTGGGGATGGGTGGATGGTTGTACCATTGCACTTGATAGAGAAGTCAGGGGAAGAGGCACTGGGGGGGGGGGGGGGGAGGATATTATGAGATTGATTTTGGACAAGTTAAGTTTGAGGAAGTGGTGTGACATCCAGATAAGTTAGTAATGCGTAAGGAGACTGATGGAGTGAGCTGAGGGGTGGAGAGACAGATTTGGGTGTTGTCAGAGTAGAAATAATATTGAAAGCCATGGGAGGCTATCAGTTGACCCAAGGAGGAGATGTAGAGTGAAAATAGGAGGGGGTCCAAGAACGGAACCTTGGGGGATCCTGACAGAGAAAGGAAAATGAGTGGAGGAAGTAGAATTGCAAATGACACTGAAGGTGCGGTGGGATAGGTAGGATGAGAGCCAGCGAAGTCACAGAGACCAAAGGAGTAAAGTTTTTCGAGGATTAGGGGGTGGTCAACCGTATCAAAAGCAGCCAAAAGGTCCAGAAGTAGGAGTATAAAAAAATGTCCATTTCTGTTTGCTCTTAGTAAGTATTTGTGAGTTTTAAAAGAGCAGTTTATGTGGAGTGTTGTAGATGTACCACATCCATATTATCTATTTGCTACAAAAGAACACATGTTTGGACTTTACTGGTACCAAAGAGGGACACCCACAAGAAAGTATCGTAAGAAAATATATTTTTATTACAAATGTTTAAAAATATGGTTAAAATCATTTGAAAATAATCCCTAATATGCAATATAGGCCATATTAGCTATCAATGCATATTTAGCTTTGCTGTGCAGTCCAAGAAGTCAACATGTTTCACATCTCTAAGCTTCTTCAGGACCTTTTTATCTTGGCAACAAAGAGAAATGGCACATCACTTAAAGAATACAGCAAGGAGACGGTGGTTTGAAAATATAATCTATTATTGCTGGTTTCAAGCATAGCTCACAAAACCCACTAGCTCTGCTTCGACTTTCATCTTTTTCTTGAAAAACACAGATAAACGTAGACAAGTACTGAGGCTTTAGCTTTCTTTTCTAGACTAAGTTTAGGGTCATTCTAATGGATAAACTTGCCATGTAACTTCTGGAAGGCTTAAAAGGATTTTCCAAAAATGAAAAGTTTGATATCCAGCTCAAACTGTGCTGTAAAGTTAAGCTCTTTCACATCTTTATTTTTACTGTAAGTATATTATTGATCTTGTGTAGTTCCTTGGAGTACAGGCATACCCCACTTTTAAGTACACAATGGGACCAGAGCATGTATGTAAAACGAAAATGTACTTAAAGTGAAGCAATACCTTTTTTCATTTCTCAATGCATGTAAATACACCAGCTCCATAGGATATCTTGGTCAGCTTGACATGGCATTGCTCCCAAACCATGTGACAAGGACACCAAGCTTGGGGAGCATGTTAAGGGGATCCAGGACTATGACATGGTAGATTACCTAGGCAAGCTGGCCAGCCACAAACAGGATATGTTGTAGTCCTGGGTCCCCTCTCGGTGCTCCCTAAGTTTGGTGTCCCTGTCACTTATGGTTTGGGAGCAGTGCCATGTCAAGCTGACCAAGATTTCCTATAGACGCCAATGTTAAAAACCGGGAGTAGTGTCATGCCAAGCTGAACAAGCTGTGTCCTTACTCGCGAGTGTATTTAAAGCGAGTGTACTTAAAGCGGGGTATGCCTGTACATTTTTTGGCACTTATCTCTGGAAGACACCCACTTTTTCACATACTTCTCACTGATTTGGATTATTGAAGCAGCAAGATCATTAATGTTCCTTAAAGAGCAAGATCATTAATCTTTTTATAAAGTTCCCACCTAATAGATATGGGGTGTTTAAAAATTGGTTTAAATGAGAGATCAAAGTATCTTTCATCCTCTGTACAAACAGGGCCGTAGATAATTTTTTTCCTGGGGGGGGGGGGGGTTCAGCCTTGAGTACCCAGTGAATATACCCAGTGAATAGTAATTATCACGCCTGCCACGATGTGACAAATTGTGGTGTGTAAATATATACAGTATATACAGCGCCCCCAGCAGGCACATCTGTTAGTGAAGCAAATAGTAAACATGGCTTCAATGTAAGCCGGGCCCCGCCTCGTGGATGAGACAGGTGGTCTTCCCAGTGGAAATGCGGCTCCTGCAGCTGATAGGCTACACTAGCCTAGCTGCTGTGAAATTGACCGATGCTCTGGGGGGGTTTGGACCCCCCTGACCCCCCCCTTATCTACGTCCCTGTGTACAAACCTTGCTTTACATATTGCTGTAAATCATTAACCTTAATTAGTGCTTCATTTATATGAGGTTCTTTACTGCTCATGTCATGTGTAAGAACACGAAGAAGAGACCGATCCACATCACATCTCTGAAGTTATTCAAACTGAAAATCTGATAACGTCGTCTTCCACATCTTCAAATTGGTTCATTTACTTCATGATTATTCTGTCTATATCTTTGCAGAAGATTTATTAATCCATCTTCAATCAATGTCTGGGATTTCCTTCTGAATGTTCTAAATTTTATTTTCTGTTTCTGGATAAAAACAGCCTCATGACACTTGCATTTCAAGAGCATTTCTTTTAAGTTCTTTCTTTAGGATCCCAATACTTCATTTGAATTCTTTTCTGTTTTGTTTTATGAGATTGGCTTTTTCTGAGTTCTCAAAATATTTTTGGTAATTCCATTCAAGTGGGGTTTGCCATTTTAATGAGTCCGGATTTATATATTGACTGGTGTTACAACAGCAGCCAGGTGTTTGCTTAATTAGTTCACCAAGATGACAGTCTACTGTATATACTTATTATATAATGTTGTGGATGTTTAGTGGATTCTTTTGATGTCATATTTGCTGATTTTAAACCTTTTTGATAATGAAAGATGACAAGGGCTTGGGGGGTCAGACAAATGTTTTACCCCAGTGTGTTTTGGAGGAGCCAGGGTTAATTATCAGGTGTTGCTTGGTAAATCCATCACAGTGGGTTGTGTCGATTTAACGGTTTTGGATGTACAATATACGTTCATTATTTGTTTTAATATGTATCAGCTCCTGATGAAAGAGCAGTGCATGCTCTGAGATTCGTTGCATTTTATTAATATTAATATATTTGGGACTTTTGTTTATCTACTATTATTGTGATCCTCCCCCCCCTTAATTCTGCACTATGTGGACTCTCAATACCCAACAGCATTGTTGTTCAGTATGGCACACCCAGCCTTGGGATGTGTTGTTGAAGATGCCTTGAAAGTTGACCGTGGATCCCTGTTAATTAATCCTGTGAGCTGGCATACAAATTAAAATTTTCTTTGCCATTCGACAAGGTGATTTGATTGATTTCAATTTGCCTATTCATCTGTCGACACTCTTAGATATGCTCTGCTTTTTTTTTTCTTTTTAAGCACATATTCCTTTGTTAGCTTTCTTGTGCTTAGCTTCCGGAAAAGGAAACTGTATACCCAAGACTTTTTTGTTGTATTGCGAAGCTCCCCTTATTTGTGTGAGGTATTGGACTTTGGATCATATTGACTGTCACAAGTTAGCCTGTAGTTTTGTTTGTATACTCTTACCTCCTTGCTGCAATGCTTCAACCTTGCTTTTTTCAAATGTGGTGTTTGGCTTCTCTGTTCACCTTTGGGCGTTGTCTGCTCCGCTGTGGGTTTATATCCTTTTCCTTTCTATTACTACCTGGGTCACCTCCCTGTTTACTTCCCTATATATACACATGCTCAGTGCACTGCTCCTTGCTTGAGCAACTTCACTTTTCTCTGAGCTCCGATCTGTATACCTCTAAGCTATTATATCTGATCTAATGTGTACTGAACCCAGCTTTGTTTCTCCGTCTATGTTCGTTTGCTGCCTGTCCTGACCTTGGCTCATCTCTTGGATATCCTTAAAGTCTGCTTCTAACTCTGCACATGCCAGTGGTCTCCACATCTTCAGCTGGAGTTACCTGGGGGCCGTGAACTGGTTCCAGCATGCTGCAAGTCCATCCCCACCATCAGGGGCCCTGGTGAAGAAGCAGGCTGGGGCTTCAACTCTGCACCCTGGGGAATCCTGAGCTGGGGATCTAGAAAGGCTCACTACCACAGACCCGTTGACATGGACTATGATGATATCACTCAGCTCAATCACTATTTGGCCACTTCATTGTCATGTTCACAGCTGAGCTCCAAAGAAGCTGACAATGGAACTTTTAGTCCCTCAGTGTCAATCACTAAAGTTAAGTAGTTCCCTTAAACAAACACCTTTTGCACATCCTTATTACTGATTTCTTCATGGGTGAAATTTTGCAGAATGAAAACTAAAAATTTCCATCACTGAGCTGCTTAGGTAGATTTGCTTAGGAAAAAAAAAAAATCAACTCTTTTATTTATTTAGATGGTATGATTTTCTGGAGGTTGTATAAAAGACAGTTTAGTTTATATCATTTAGAGAGTTTATTTGTGAATGTTTTCATCCAAAATTTCGTACAATTTTTCCCAGGATTCCTTCATTTTTCCAATTGATTCCAATTATACTGCATATTGAGAGATATATACAGCTTTTTACATGCTGAATTAACCTACTGTGCAGTATACCTTATGTAAAGAGAATGTCAGTCATCAAAAAAGCATTCTGTAATGATCTCTTTACTATGGATCACTATAGGGCTGTCAATTCACATTAAAAACTTTTTTCAAGCTGTGAAGCGCTTGCTCTCTGGTTATTTCTTTCCAAATATCTGGCAGCTCAGCTGGTAATGCCATATACTCTTTGGCAAATTGATCATTAAACTTTACAAAGACGAACTTCCAGTAATCTGAGCACTCAATGCTGGAGTCAGGCTGAATGGCCCAATCTGGATAATATGTACGATATTCTTTAAAGGGGTGACATTTCCATTCTGTATCTGTATTTCTAAAAGTTGAGTTAGAAACAACAGCAGTAGAACAGATATCAATGACCAATTGATTATTTTCCACAAAACGGCCCCGTCCCAATCCTTTTGGTCTGTGAATGGAAGCTGCGTGATTCGTATGATCACCCCCTCCAGCCTCACAGGGCACTTTACAGAATGGACACTGCTTGCCACATCCAACCACCTTCCTGTATAATTCATCCTGAGGCTTCACTATCACCCTGGAAAGAATATACTGTATATCCAAAGATCCAAGTTTATATTGGATTTGTTGTTGTGTCTCTGCGAGGAAGTTTTCAATTTCTGATGAGAACTCCTTAGCATTCCCTGAGTTGTGAAATGTGATAACTTTCATCTCTTTCTCTGGGATCACCAATTCTGTTTTTAACAACTCACAGAACTGCTTCAAAAAAATTGACACAGAGTTTTCTTTCAGGCATCTTTCATTTTTCAGAGCTGATTTTATTTTCTTATCAATGGAAGATAGAATATGCCCCTGCAGGGTTTCTAAAGCTGGCCCTCTGCTATATTTGTTTTCAATGTAAGTTAAAATCCATTGCTTTATAAAGCTCTCATATGAACTGATGTATTCAAGATACTTTTGGAAAGACATGTCTTCTAGAAGCTCCTCTAAAACCGTACACTGGAAAAAACTTCGGCTGCTAAATGAGAAATTTTCAGAACCAGTTAAAATCTCATCCACTATTTTTTGCCCAAGATGTTCGTAAATATAATCTATTATTGCCGGTTTCAAGCATAGCTCACAAAACCGGCTGGCTCTGTTTCGACTTTCATCTTTTTTTTGGAAAATACTGAGAAATGTAGACAAGTACTGGGGCTTTAGCTTTTCCAGGCAAAGTTTAGGGTCATTGTCATGGATAAACTTGTCATGCAACTTCTGGAAGGCCTGAGAGGCTTTTCCAAAAATGAAAAGTTTGATATCCAGCTCAAACTGTGTAGTAAAACTAAGCTTTTTCACATCTTTACGATTTAGTATATTATTGATTTTGTGTAACAGTTCCTTGGAGTACATTTCATTGTAATCATTTCTGGAAGACATCTTCTCATTTATATAGTCTTCACTAGTCCGAATTATTGAAAAAGCAAGATCGCTAATCTTCTTTTTATGTTCTTGCTGAACAAATATTGGGTTTCTTAAAACTGCTTTACAGGAAAGGTCAAAGTATCTTTTATCATCTGTACAAAACTTGGTACCTTGCCTTGCAAATTGATGTAAATCACTAACCCTAATTAATGCTTCATTTATATGAGGTCCTTTACTGCTCATGTCATGTGTAAGAAGGAGAAGAATAGCTTTATCCACATTACATCTTTGAAGTTCTTCCAACTGCAAATCTGATAATGTTGTCTTCCACATCAACTCAAATTCTTGTTGAATTTCTCGTTCACTTACTTCATCAATTTTTTCCTTATATCTTTGCAGAAGATGCGTTATTTTATCTTCAATCAATGTCTGGGATTTCTGCTGAATTTCCTGGATTTTTATTTTCCCTTTCTGGATAGAAAAGGCCTTGTGGCACTTGTTAAGAGTGTTTCTTTCAAGTTCTTTTCTCAGGCTCTTTATACTTAATTTGAATTCTTCTCTGTGTCGTTCTATGAGTTTTGCATTTTCTGAGTTTTCAAAATATTTTTCTAGCGATTCAGTCATCTTGTTTTCTTCCTCCAGAAGAATATTTCGCAGCTCATGCGTGTTACCTTCAGATATTTCTCTAGATTGATTTCTAATGTCATTTTCTGTGCTGATCATCCAGTTGTGAATTCTTTTACAGAAATCCCATTCCCACAAGGAATACTGTACAGACAATTTATTGTAGGCTTTGGCCACCAGACTGTTTCTAAAACTGAAGATGAATTTCTCGTGCTTCACGGATCGCCATAAACTTTCTATCCAAATAATAAAGTCAGAGATGCTGGATGGCCTGTTAATAGATTTCTCCTGTTCCATAAATTTAAACAAATACATTTTCAACTCAAGTACATTTGAGCTGTAGCCATGATTTACTGGACCCATTGGTGGGTCTCCCTGCCAAAGGCCAGGAATGTACCAGTTGTCTTTATGTAGATCGTACTTCATCACATCTTTGAAAGCTGAAATATCATTTTTTTTCTCCATTTTTGCAGCCACTTTTGTCATTTCATTCAGCTGTTCCAGAAGTTTCCTCCTGTCTCTCATGTTCTTATCAGGAGCTGATACATCACTGACATTCTGGTGTACGAACTGGCAGTTGGGCTTCTTCCCAATATCCGTCATTCTAAGAAAAGCATGGACCACGATCTGTAAAATATCCTTCATTTCTGTTGTGTTTTCCATGGCCATATTGACTATGGTGATATCACTCAGCCCAACCACTAGTGTGGCCAGTTCATTGTCATGTTCATAGCTGTCCTCCAAAGAGGCCAACTCTGGAGCTTTCAGCCCCTCAGTGTCAATCACCAGGATGAAGTGACAGCCCAGCTTTTCCTGGAAATTCTCTTTCACGTTAAGAAGAGTCATGAAGGCTCCTCGTGTGCATCTTCCACTGGCCACCGGGAACTGCAGACCGAACATGGTGTTGAGGAGGGTGGATTTCCCCGTACTCTGAACTCCCAGCACCGTTATCACTCTAATTTTGCATTTTCTTTCTGTCTTAATGTCCAACTCGGTCAATACATCAGTTATCCATCGAAGGGGGATGTTGGAAGCATCTCCGTCAATAAGTTCCAATGGAAACCCATCCAGCAGAAGTTCGGCTGCTATTCCTGGAAGTTTAGAAAACCTTTTTTGATGTCTCTCGGTTTTTTTTGTCATAGAAATTTCAGCTTCATAGAACTGACCCAGTTCCCGTAGAAAGTGTTCTATCCCTAAAGAGCTATCTGAAAGTTTCTGGTCTAAGTCCTGAAGTTCTTTTCTATATACAATGTTGGTACATTTCTCCATATATATACTTTGAAGTTTTGTCAGATTGACTCTTGCAATTGCATCAAGCTTAAATTTCATCCATTTTAGAAAATGTTGCCTTTGGTTCTGAGACAAATCAGTAAGAGCATCTATAAACATCTTTATACCTTTTGGAGTTTGATGTTTATATTGCTCTGAATACAGGTTATTGCATTTCTTGAGGAGAGCAGACTGATATTTTTCTGCACTCTCCTCTCCTTGATTTTTCATTCTGCAAAGTTCTTTTTCTATTTTGGACAACTGTTTCCAGAGATCTCCTTGTAATTTCAGTGTTTCCTTTTTATATTGTGCTACATCCTTAATTTCTTGAGTGATTTTATTGGCGAGGTCTCTTGCCTTCTGGCATTCATTTGTATCCTCATCCACCACAACGTTATGTTTACCAAACATATTTGGGAGAGCTCCTAGTACTGCATTTTTGGTGCATTTTTTTAAAACATTTTGAAGTTTTGGATGTATTTTATTCATGAAATTTGCATCATTCTCTGCTTTACTTTTGAAGACAATATGTTCCTTCTCACTTCTTAATACCGGCAATAAACGCAGAAGAATACTTTTTGTTTTTTCCTCTAAAGATTTGCCTGGACTAGGAGTAACAACAAAGTAAAATGTGGTGTCACTCTGACTACATTTTGATAACAGTTGGAATTCCTGCTCATTGATTGTCTCAATGAATAAAAACACAGCTGATGATATTTCACTCAAAAATGTGAACTGGTCCCAGTTGGACTCCAGGTCTCCACGTAGATTGGTGACTGCAAAAGGTTCTGGAAAAACATCAGATTTACCAGAGGGAAAATACCAGGACATTTCCACAAGTCCTTCAGATATTTTCCTTTCAAGGTTTCCTCCTTCCATATCATCATGGATGAAGAAGTTGTGATGCTGCTGGGCTGGATTAAGAACTTGATTCAGAGTTTTGGATTTGGATAGCTTGGTTTTTCCCAGTCTTACAAAGGAGATGATTGGCATAGAAATATTCACCACATTTTCCTCTCTGAACCCTTTTTTCTCAGCTAGTGACTGAGGTCTCCACTTTTTCACAATGTCTCTCATTGCCCACAGCATGAAGGTACAATGTGACCTGTCACTAGCAGGGAGCAGTAGAGGGACAGCGAACTGACACATGGCCATTTTGCTCACAATTTCCTGTTGCAGAATACTGTCTGAACAATGCAGGAGAACACAGAGGACATCAAGGGGGTGGACTGAACTTGCATTTTGTGGATTTTCAAATATATCTTCAAATGGATCTCTTTCCACTGCAGTATACAGGTCAGGCTGATCTGTGTCAAAAAGAGTGCTCCTTGCAGTACCGTCCAGAGCCATGATCTTCCTTAGAGTACACCAGGGTACATCTTCTATCTTCTGGGGCTTATTGCCTTGACTGTTCTTTGCCGAGATTTCTAGAATATCCCCCAAAGTCAGCTTATTAGAAATATACTTCTCCATCTTCAACTGTACAAGGAGGTTATAAAAAGCCTCTGCCTCTGTAAAAAGAAAGAAGTAAGAAGTACTATTAATAAGTCATCTTTATATGGATTTTCTTTAATTTTAAAATCTTTGATGTTAGGGCCAAGGATAAGGTCTGAATTCACCCGAACATGGATTTGAATTCAAGGTTAGATTCAGGGTCCTGGCAGTTTTTTTGTCCAAATTCATGATTGCATTTTAATAATATAATTGATCATAAGTAAACCATGGTCAGCAGGCTTGGAGCAGTCAATAATGGGGGGAATTTGATAAGCCTGCCCCCTCACTCTAAAAGGGGGGCTTATGGCAGCCATAGTGTCACTGTATTAAAGCTGCTGTAGGGAAAAGATAGGGAGAGAATAGGAGGTCAGTTATCAAATTGAGCTTTACTATCGAGAATTTCAGTGGAGGGTTCTTTGTTAATGCCTCCTCTTCAAGTTTTACCACCTCTTTAGCTCAAATATCCAATTGTTTGATAAGCTAATTTGCATATATTTATTTATTATTATCTCTATCCAACTAATACTTGTATAATTTGCTTGTGTCTGGAATAGTACCACTGGATTGGCGTAGGGCCAATGTGGAGCCTATATTTAAAAGGGATTAAAGTCTTTGCCAAGTAACTATAGACCTGTTCGTTTAACTTCTATAGTCGGGAAGATACTGGGGAGTTTAATAAAAGACCACATAGATGAGTTCTTGCTGGAAAAAAAATATTTTAAGCAAGACAGCATGGATTCATGACAGAAGTTGTCAAACAAACCTGATTTCTTTTTTTGAGGAGGTAAGAAAAACCTTGGACAGAGGGGTGGCTGTGGACGTAGTATACTTGGATTTTGCAAAAGCGTTTGACACAGTTCCCCACACACGGATAATCTGTAAGGTAAAGTCTACAGGCTTGGGACGATCAGTTTGTAAATGGATAGAAAATTGGCTAAAAGATAGAATTCAGAGAGTAGTGGTTAATGATTCTTACTCTGAATGGTCTAAGGTTATCAGTGGTGTACCCCAAGGTTCAGTGTTGGGACCCTTACTTTTTAATATCTTTATAAATTATATCGGGTCTGGGATTAAAAGTAGCATTTCAGTCTTTGCAGATGACACCAAGCTTTGCAGTGGAATAACTTCTTTACAGGATGTCTCCAACTTACTAGCTGACCTCAATGCACTGTTTCATTGGGCAACTATGTGGCAAATGAGGTTTAATGTTGATAAATGTAAAGTTATGCTCAGAATATGCATGCATCATACATACTAGGTGGAGTAGAACTGGGGGAATCCATAGCGGAGAAGAATCTGGGTGTTCTGGTAGATCATTAGCTTAATAATAGCATGCAATGCCAAGCTGCGGTTTCCAAAGCAAGCAAAGTCCATTCTTGTATTAACAGAGGCATGGACTCCAGAGAGAGAGATATTACTTTGCCCCTGTACAGATCATAGTAAGACCATATGGAATATGCAGTTCAGTTTTGGGCACCAGTTCTTAAAAAGGATATCAGGGAACTGGAGAAAGTGAAGAGAAGGGCAATCAAACTGATAAGAGGCATGGAGGAGCTCAGCCATGAGGAAAGATTAGAGGGACTGAATTTATTCTCTCTTGAGAAAAGGAGATTAAGGGGGGTATGATCTCCATGTATAAATACACAAGGGGTCCATATAGGGAACTTGGTGTTGAGTTGTTCACTTTAAGGTCAACACAGTGGACAAGGGGGCACTCTTTACGTCTAGAGGAAAATAGATTTTGTCTCCAAATACGAAAAGGTTTCTTCACCGTAAGAGCTGTGAAAATGTGGAATAGACTCCCCCCAGAGTTGGTTCTGGCTAGCTCATTAGATTGCTTTAAAAAAGGCCTAGATTCTTTCCTAGGTGTACGTAATATAGAATCACTTGAATATAACAGGTTTTTATTTTATTAAAAAAAATATTTTTGGCTTTTAGTGGGTGTACATAATATAAATGGGTACTAAAAGTTATAGGTAAAGTTGATCCAGGGAATATCCATCCCATTGCCTCTCGGGAGATCAGGAAGGAATTTTTTTTACCCCTGCTTTAGAAAATTGGATCATGCTTTGCTGGGGTTTTTTCGCCTTCCTCTGGATCAACTGTGGGTATAGGATTGTGTATATGGGATTGTATGGTTGGGTTTTCAATACTGTTTTTTTTTTTTTTTATTGGTTGAGCCAGATGGACTTGTGTCTTTTTTCAACCTGACTAAATGTGTGGATAGAGCACACTAATTTGTAGAGTGTATTTACATTTTTAGCTGTTGATTATTTTATTAAATTATGTGATCCTAAGAATGTATCTGTTTATATAGCAACCTTTTTATTCTTGGATATAGGATATAGGAAGGGTTATTCGACCATATGGATAACTTTTCACTCATTTGGGCTTGTGTAATTAGGGATTAATAACCAAATGGAACATTTTCCACTCCTCAGATCTGTGTAATATGAGCAATTGAGTTAATGCAGAGGAGAAGGGATTCCTAACAGTGCCTGCCACACACACAGCGCTCTCATACTGCTGATTACACACAAAGCTCCACACTTCCCCACCTGAACCAACCCTATTTAAATCCGTCTATTACTCCAAGGGGCAGATTATTGACAAAGGAGGATTAAACCTCTGAAACGCGTTTATCGATTATGGCCCCATGCCTAGGTAACCCCCTGGGGACTTTCTATTATTATTGTCACCTTTTTTACCCATTCTTATTTGTAAGCCTGCTCAGGGCATACTGGCTTTAACTTCTTCAATCACTTATTATCTCATTTTCACTTGGGGCTATGTTCTTTTGAATGTAGGCTTGCACACACACTGTTTGTACTCATGGGTTCACTCCGGCCATTGACTTTTATTTTCTATTTTTCTTCTTTCTTTCACATTCCTCTGTCTCTCTATACTTTTTTTCTTGGCTTATGGGCTCCTGTTATTAACATTATTATTATTTATGTTTACATACAAGTTTGCTATACTCAATGGCATTTTTTCTTTTGACACATTTTTACATACAGTTACAGCATTGGAGCCCATACCAAACACTTTTGGTCACTTTCCTTTTTTGGAGGTCCCAATTATGCTCCTGGTTGACACCCTGAGTCCTTATACCACAGCTCCCGTGGCAGGCTCCATGGGCAACCTTCTTGCTGCAGGCTTACCATTTCACATACAATTGTTATGTAAGTACCTCTTGGGGAGGGACATTCTCCCCCCCTGGGATACTACCTTTTTCTAGTGTTTGGACATATAATGTTCTGTGGTCATCTTGGAGGTGTGTTTGGGGTCGATTATCATGTTGGAATACTGCCCTGCGGCCCAGTCTCTGAAGGGATGGAATCATGCTCTGCTTCAATATGTCACAGTACATGTTGGCTTTCATTGTTTCCTCAATGAACTGTAGCCCACCAGTTCCACTCATGCAGCCCCAGCCCATGACTCTCCCACCACCATGCTTAATTGTAGGCAAGACACACTTGTCTTTGCACTCCTCACCTGGCTCCTGCCACACACGCTTGACACCAAATAAGTTTATCTTGGTCTCATCAGACCACAGGACATGGTTCCAGTAATCCATGTCCTTAGTCTGCTTGTCTTCAGCAAACGGTTTCAGGGCTTTCTTGTGCATCATCTTTAGAAGAGGCTTCCTTCTGGGACGACAGCCATGCAGATCAATTTGATGCAGTGTGCAGCGTATGGTCTGAGCACTGACAGACTGACCCCCCCCACCAATTCAACCTCTGCAGCAATGCTGGCAGCACTCATACATCTATTTCCCAAAGACAACCTCTGGATATGACGCTGAGCACATGCACTCAACTTCTTTGGTCGACCATGGAGAGGCCTGTTCTGAGTGAAACCTGTCCTGTTAAACCGCTGTATGGTCTTGACCACCGTGCTGCAGCTCAGTTTCAGGGTCCTGGCAATCTTCTTATAGCTCTAGGCCATCTTTATGTAGAGCAACAATTCTTTTTTTCAGATCCTCAGAGCGTTCTTTGCCATGAGGTGCCATGTTGAACTTCCAGTGACCAGTATGAGAGAGTGAGAGTGATAACACCAAATTTAACACACCTTCTCCCCATTCACAAGGGAGACCTTGTAACACTAACGAGTTACATGACACCGGGGAGGGCAAATGGCTAATTGGGCCCAATTTGGACATGTTCACTTAGGGGTGTACTCACTTTTGTTGCCAGCAGTTTAGACATTAATGGCTATGTGTTGAGCTATTTTGATGGGACAGCAAATTTACACTGTTATACAAGCTATACACTCACTACTTTACATTGTAGCAAAAGTGTCATTTCTTCAGTGTTGTCACATGAAAAGATATAGTAAAATAATTCCAAAAGTGTGAGGGGTGTACTCACTTTTGTGAGATACTGCATATTGAGTAGTGCCAGGGCTGGGGTTAAAAGTGTCAATATTCCGGTAATATCCGTGATTAAACCAGATATTTTGTGCCAGAAACTGTTTAGATATTTACAGTCCCAGAGTATATAATATAGAGATCCTATCTGTCTGCACTTCCGCAAACACATAGGGGAATTACTAGAGGAAAATTTAGATAAGCGCAGTGGAGTATAGTACCATCTATATGTTATTTTATAGGCTTGCTCCCAGTGGTTAACGTTACGTGTTGCAGTGTACAGAGAGTTGAAGGCCTTGAGCAATTGTGCCTCTGTAAACTGTTGGCGAAGATCTTGCTCCCATTGTGTGATAGCATGGGATTTGACAAAGGTCAACTGATCTTGTAGAAGGGCGTAGAAGAGTGATATACCTCCATGTGTGGGGTTCGGGTCAGTAAAGTAAGACCGATTTTTAAGGTGTAGTTTTATTTCAGGAGAATAGCAGCTTAAATATTGCAAGATACGCAGAAGCGTAAAGTAGTGATGGCTCGGGAGTTTAAATTCTTTTAGTATGACCCCAGTGGGTTTGGTTGTTTGGTTTGGTGCAGTTACATATAGTGAGTCAAGTATTGTCTTAATACCATTCGTGATCAGTCGGGATGCCGGAATGTTAGGGATTAGAGATGCTAGGACTCGTACAGGTAGTGCTAAGTCTTGGGTTTGGGCAGAGTGCGCGGGAACTTCCGAACGAGCCCTCCAGGCTAATAAGGATGTTTTTGTAGTTAAAAGCATAGTAGATAGAATATTGCTACAGAATCCAAATTTAAGGAGAACTTGGGTCATGTATGTCCAGTGCACTCTGCCGAATGCCTTCTCCGCATTGATAGATAGAAGCAGAGAAGGCACACGACGGAGCTCTGCGTAGTGGATGATGTTGACAATACGCCTAGTGGCATCTGAGGATTGTCTGCTAGATGTGAATCCCATTTGGTTTGGTTGGACTAGTGTAGGTGTGGTGTGTGAGGTGATGTGCAATAATCTTGGCATATAATTTTAGGTCTAAATTTAGGATAAGGGTCTAAAGTTTGAGGGTGTTGTTGGTCCCTTACCATAAGCTCTCAGCATTTTGCGTTTGAATGCCGCAGCCGAGGCTGCTGCTCTACAGAGATTAGCAATGTGTGGGGAGAGTATCACGTGGAAGGCCCTATAATATTCATTAGAGAACCTATCCGGTCCAGGGGACTTATTATGTGGAAGAGAGGCTGTAGTTTTTTGAATTTCCTGCTCACTGATAGGGGCATTTAGGGATTTCAATTGCTCTGGCGTTAGCGAGGGGAGGTCGACTAATGACAAAATGAGTTGATGTTAGTTTCGGAAGGTTGTGGAGTGGATGTGTCAAATTTTAGATTGTAGAGGCCGCTGTAGTAGTCAGTGAACTTGTCTGCTATTTTTTGTGGGTTAACTATCTTCTGCCGGTTGGTAGGGTGATTGAGGTGAGAGATCCTGGTCATGGCTTGTCTGTTTTATTCTACAGGCCAGAAATTTTCCAGGTTTGTTGTCAGAAGCATAGGAACACATTTTAAGTACGAGTTGTGTTGTTCTAGAAGATGGGTCCTAAGGTCTCTGCGGAGGTTAGTTAAGTCCTGAAAGTGGGGGTTATGTGCGTTCTTGGCTCTTGCATCTAGTTGGATGAGGATCCCTTGCATATACTGTATGCCTTATAGGCACTCCATGGAGAGAACTCATCAGCTGTTGAGGGGGTATTGAACTGAGAGAATTCTCATAAATGCTGAGAGACAATGCAGTTAGTAGAGGGTTCTTGTAGGAGTTTTCTTTTGCAGGGCCACACATTGGATCTGGGGCAGGTCTGTGATTCTGTTACTTCTATGGTTATGGCCGCATGATCCGACCATGAGATGTCGGATATGGCAACTGAAGAAATCCGCTGTAGGAAGCCATTTGTCCACCAAAAACATATCTAATCTGGAGTATGTATTATGTCTAGCCGAGAAAAATGTGTAGTCTCTTTCGCTGTCATGCAGGCAGCACTTTACATCATATAAATCTTCCCGATGCAGCGGGGCCTGAAGGGATTGCGGACGGTGGTGCATGGGGCAGGTTGTGTCAATATGAGGGTCAACCGTGGCATTTAAATCCCCACATAAGGTGAGATTTCCATATTTCACTTTTTGAATTTTAGACATCAGTTTTTGCATAAAGGGTGATGGATGAGAGTTTGGAGCATACATGCCAACCAGAGTGTACGGGCAATTGTTAATGTCACACACCAAAATTAGGAACCAGCCTTTGGGATCTAAAATAGAATCCCAAGTTTTTGATGGCAAGAAGCATTCCCCTTTTTTTTAAAGTGGCACTCGCAAAGTAAATATGAGGAAAATCATTATGTGAACATTTAGGGGTGGCATTAAATTGAAAGTGCGTTTCTTGGGCACATACTATATCAGCATGGGAGTTATGTGCTTTGCACCATAGGGAAAATCACTTGGCTGGGTGGTTTAACCCACAGGCATTAATAGACATAATTTTAAACCCCATAGAGATTGTAAAGGTAAACAGTATATCACATCAATTGAAACCTTATGGTGTTGTCAATGGATGTATAGTACAGAGCATAGTAAGGATTGTTCTTTGTGGTAGATACATTAGTATAGTCACTTATGTATATTGATATTGGGTCTATAGCGAGTTGTGCAGTAGTAAATTGGGTATTGAAAAGGTTTCTGAGCATTAGTGGTTCAGGATAACAGTTCAGGGGTAAGTGGGGATAACCATAACAAAAGTGTGATACAGGGAAGTATGAGAAGTATAAGGGGATTTAAAAAGGACATCTTACTGAAAGGACCAGGGGCAGTACTGTGTTCGTAAAACGGGGGTAGAGCTAGATTTTTGAGGTGGTTCAGAAGCTCCCAGAAGAATCGTATTGAGAAGATCCTCATTGTGGGACTCTCTGCCAGTCTGGAGGAGTTCAGTGGCGATCTTTCCAGACAGGATGAGGAGGTGGAGGATCTGGAATGATGTCCCAACCGCGGAGGAGTTTCAAACCTTCTTCAATTATAGAGATGGTTTTCACCACTCCATTATGGGTGATGGTGAGCTTAGCAGGATATTTCCAGCGGTGTAGAATCTTGTGGTTCCTTAGTGCCTTGGTGATGGTAATTAGGTTGCCACCTTGCTGAAGAGTGTGTTTGGAGAAGTTAGGTAGGAGTTGGAGCTTTGAGAATTGATCAGGGATATTATCCGCTTTGTGGAACTCTGCCAGCAACTTTTCTTTAACTTGATAGAAGTGTACATGGAGAATAACATCCCTAGGTACTTGGCAGGGTAGATAACTTGGCTTGGGGACCCTATGGATCCGATTGATAGTAAGATCCGCTGACGTAAGTGATGGTAAGATTGCTAGGAAGAGATCTCACGCAAATTGCGGTAGCTGTGCTTTTTGGACAGACTCCGGGACTCCCGGTATTTTCAAATTATTTCTGCCAGATCTAACTTCTAGGTCCGCAACTTTGGATTTGAGCCAAGTTATTTCTTCTTCATGAGATGAATAAGCATCGACTAGAGTGTTAATTGCTTGCCGAGCGCCGCAAGTACATATACTGCGGCGGGCAGCCCCGTGCAGGCAAAGTGACGTACCGGTACGTCACTCGCCTGCGAGCCAATAGGGGGCGAGCGCGCTCCGCCGGAGGCATGCTCCCACCCCCGCTTGCTCACTGGGATCTCCGCGCGTGTGACCGGTGGACCTGATGTACGCCGGTCACTCGCGATCGTCAGTTACAGAGGGAGAAAGGCAGGCGGCTAATGTAAACAAAGCCACCTGTCATTCTCCCTTGTGTAACAGCAGAGATCATACGGTCCTGCTATTTAGGGTCGTAGATCTCTGCTGTTACATGAAAAGCCACATCCCTGCACAGTAAGAAACACGCCCCTAGGCACACACTTAACCCCTCCTTCTCTAATAAAGTTAACCCTCTTCCCTGCCAGTGTCATTTTTACAGTAACAGTGCATATTTATAGCACTGATTACTGTAGTAATGTCACTGGTACCCCCAAAAGTGTCAAAAATGTCAGTCAAGGGTCCGATCTGTCCGCCGCAATGTCGCAGTCCCACGAAAAAAATCGCAGATCGCCGCCATAACTCGTTAAAAAAAAAACAATAAAAATGACAAAAATCTTTCCCGTAGTTAGTAAACACAATAACTTTTGCACAAACCAATCAAAATACGCTTATTGTGATTTTTTTTACCAAACATATGTAGCAGAAAACAAATTGGCCTAAAATGGTAAAAAATTTAGATTTTTACATTTTTTTGGGGAATTTCATATAAAAAAATGTGAAAAATATTGTTATTTTTGCAAAATTGTCGCTCTTTTTTTTGTTTATAGTGCATGATCAAAAAATCGCACAGGTGATCAAATACCACCAAAAGAAAGCTCTGTTTGTGGGAAAAAAAGGACGTCAATTTCATTTGAGTACAGCATCGCATGACCGCGCAATTGTCCGTTAAATTCACGCAGTGCCGAATCGCAAAATACCCCCTGGTCAGGAAGGGGGTAAAATCTTCCGGGGCTTAAGTGCTTAAAGGATTCTGCATAATCGCACATTTTGTCTTCTACCTGATCCACTCTGTCATCCAAATTTTGTATGTCAGTTTGCATACGGCTAAAGCATGAGGCCATATCTTGCTGTAATGATTCTCTTAACAATATTAGCATGTTCTTCAGTATGGTGTCTGACACAGGGAGACCAGATGTGGTAAATGCAGCAAAGGGATAAGTGTAGGGCAGAGATGCAGCTGGATCTGCAGCTTGGACGCTTACCTCCATGTCCTGGGGTCCTGGAATGCCATTCAGGGCCTCTCTTCTGGGCCTTTAATTTGCTGGGCTCCATGTTGAGGGTGTGGAGGCTGCTGGGGGAGTTGGGCTGGCTTGGGGACTGAGCAGCTGGTCCCCAGGATGACTGTGAAAGCCCACAGTGCGATCCGAGGCAGCCCAGGGCCTCTCCTCTGCCATTTTGGCAGAGACCAGCAGGGGTTTTGTAGAGAAATCCGTCGAGCTTGTGGAGCTTCGCAGGTCTTTCCTCCTGCAGGTCATGGCTGGTGACTGCCCAAGGCTGGTGGCACAGAAACCGCTGAGTCTGGGCATGCTGGGGCTCCAGGAGTCACTGTGTTATCCGGCGGACGAGCGGAGCTCTGCTAACATGCGCCCATTAAGCAGTGCGGTCGCCATGCCCCACATTTTACAAATTTAGTAAACATCCCTTGTGACAGTAATAGGCAGTGACAGGTCCTCTTTGTGGAGAGATCCTTAAACCCCTCCTGTGCGCTTGAAAGTATTTAAAATGCCAAGATCTGTATTTTTTCATTCTTTATGATTTTTTAAAACTGGTGACGTTGGTTCCCGAGTAAACCAGAAGTGATGTCATGGCGTCGCTTCCGGGATACTATAGCCAAGACCTGATCAAAGCTGATTATGGCTTTGTTTGGGTCTCTGGCAAGCTGGGACAGCTTGTAATAACAATTGAGCTGCTGCTTAGCCACATTGGTTGTTATTACAAGAGTGCCAACCATCGGCTGTAAAAACGGTACCGGGTGATGCCTGCAGCTGCATATCATCCTGGTACAACCACTTGAAGCAGAATGATATACAGGTACATGATTTTATGGCAAGTGGTTAAAGTAAAGCGCTATTCTCAAGTGCAAAATACCTGCTACCAGGGGATCTTTGAATGCCAGTGGAGATTGTACAGGCTAATAGAGCTTGGGCCAGTCTGGGCATTTTTATGTAAAATGACTTTTAGGAATTTATTTTATTAAACGATATTGCACGATCATCCTGTCATTTATTCATATTTTGGCACTTGGCGTTAACCGTTTGATGGGAGAATAATACCATTGGAGAAGTGAAAATCTGACCACTACATCTGATCATACTGCTGTAACAAAAGGCTTTATCAGTCCTTGAGACCTTAGGGCTCTGGTGGGTGGATCTACATTGTCACATGTGGTGGAGCATTGGTTTGTTGGGGAGAGGAGCAATATACATCCTTTCAAGATTTTTTCAAACACAGTATGGTGGATGGGTTCCAAAGATTGATCGAACATCACAATGGACCTTATTTTTTAACAGTATACATTTGGGATAACATACACATTTATCCTTTTGCATTGTTTGTGGTACGCTTCTCAGTGCAGTTTTATATATTTTGCTTTCCTGTTGTTCTGTACACTAATTTAATTTTTGATTGTAATGGTCACAATACTACTACTATTGAGATTTTGAGCAAGGTTTGAATGAGGGGTTTAATACAACTATAGAGTATACGGTACAGTTTACACTAAATTTTGCTCCCTTTTTTTTTCCATAATGTTTTATTTAGATTGTAAGAAGGGCAATGCAGTAAACCCCCGCTCCATCGCAGTTCAGTTTTTGCGGTCCCGGTATATGTTATTATACTATATAAATCATTGAAAATTAAATATTTTTGTGTTTTCCATAGCTCTTGCTCTGTCTCTCAGCAGTGGCGTCACTAGGGTTGGTGTCACCCGGTGTGGAAAAAACATGGTGTCACCCCCCCCTTCACCAACTATAGTCCCCCCTCAGAACAGACCCCCCCCCCCCACTAAGTACAGAACCCCTCCCACAGTATAGAACCCCCTCAGTAAAGACCCCACTCCATCAGTGCAGACCCCCCCCTCAGTATAGTACCACCCTTCCATCAGTATAGACCCCCCTTCCATCAGTAAACACCCTCCTCCATCAGTACAGATCCCTCTCCATCAGTATAGACCCCGCCCTCAGTATAGACCCCCTTGCATCAGTATAGACCCCTCTCCATCAGTACAGACCCCCCTTCCCTCAGTACAGACCCCTCTCCATCAGTATAAACCCCCCTTCCATCAGTAAACACCCTCCTCCATCAGTACAGACCCCTCTCCATCAGTACAGACCCCCCTCCCCTCAGTATAGACCCCCCTTCCATCAGTACAGACCCCTCTCCATCAGTACAGACCCCCCTTCCCTCAGTACAGACCCCCCTTCCCTCAGTACAGACCCCTCTCCATCAGTATAGACCCCCCCTTCCATCAGTAAACACCCTTCTCCATCAATACAGACCCCTCTCCATCAGTACAGACCCCCCTCCCCTCAGTATAGACCCCCTTCCATCAATATAGACCCCTCTCCATCAGTAGAGACCCCCCTCCCCTCAGTGCAGACCCCCTTTCATCAGTATAGACCCCCCCCCTCCAGTGCAGACCCATCTCTCCACTTGTGCTAGTAGGTAGATGAGGGTCTGGATATGTGCTTGGGGAGGGGGGCGCTATGAGAGGGGAGAGGGCTTGTGCCCTTTTGGACGGTTGGATTTCAAATCCAACCCCCATTTCTAGTATAGGACTTTCCTCTCCCCTCCCATAGTGTCGCCCCAGTATACGTCATCTTAAACCTCCTCAATCCCTCCCCCACCTTTTTAACTTGCCCCCCTTCCTGGTCACTGTCTCCCTGCTCTGTCCATCTACTTTACAATTTACATACCTCAGATTATTGCGGAACATGCACAGTGGTGTCCCTCCTCCTGTGTAGATGTAAACCGCTAGGAGGGGGAGGCGGCTTCAGTCCACCCTGCTGTTTGAGTCAGAGACAACCCGTTGGTTTCCCCGAGATTTCCAGTTTCCAGAGGCACTCGGCTCTGATTGGATCTCCGCCTCCCGCCTCCCCAGCACACATGGATTCCGCCCCTCCAGCTTCCTCCAGCCTTCTGCACTCCAGCTCCGCCTCCCCCAGCACGTGTGAATTCCGCTCCGGCAAGAGACGCAAATCAGTATAGAGGTGCGGTGCCGCTGCCCACAGATGGTGTCACCCCTCTGGCGGGTGTCACCCGGGTGCAGTCTGCACCCCCGTAACCCCCTAGTGACGCCACTGTCTCTCAGTATCTTTTATGTGTTTAAATTAGTTTCTATTGTTTTAAAAGTGTGTTTAAAGACCTTAAAATGCTTTTAAAAGTACAGTGACAGTAAAAAAAACATGCCTATAGTGTATTTTAATAGGGTTTTTTATTTTCTATTTTGCGGATTTTCACTTTTCGCGGGTGGATCCGAAATGTAACCCCCGCGATGGAGGGGGGTTTACTGTACAGTTACATCGTAAACTTTCAAATGTCTAGTCCAGTTCACATTTTTGGAAAGTAAAAAAACATAGTAGAATTAGGATATGCAGGTGTAAAATATAAAAGGAAAACACCGTAGGAGCAAAAGGAAAAACGTTGTAATAAACAAGAACATTTTAGTGTAACATTTTAACGTAACAAGGTACGTGCGTAGTGCAAGTACAAAAGTAGGAGAGGTAAAATGCCAAAAACGTATCCAACGGCTGCTTCTCAAAATTCAAGGGGATGGACGTGAATATAGGTTTGATTCTGAGAGCGTGCAAGTGGGACAGCAACAAAAAGATGGTAGGTGCGCATATAGACAAGAGCACGTTTGGTCTTGTCCCTTAAATGATAGTGTTGAAGAATATTAATTGATTGTAACGATGTGTTATTGAATCAATGTAGGTGAGTGTAGAGGGGGGAGATAGAGGGAATAAGATGGAGGAGAGAAAGGAAAAAGAAGAAAAAAAAAAAAACCACAAACAACCACATAGGGATAAGGGATTTGATAAGGGGTGGGCTTGGTTTGAGTTATAGGGTCTTGTCTCCCAAACTGATTAACCTGTCATTAAAATTGTGGGATATCCTAGCACACCATGTATGGTAAACGGCTGATATCTAAGTATGTCTAAGAGTCTGGAATTTCAATAAGGATAATTGCTCCCTTTTATAGTGAGGGGGCTGGCACAAAACAAAGCCCCCATTATTGGTCCTTCCAAGCCAGCTGACCCAATGCAGCGCATTAATGTTACAAAGAATTTGGGTGGTCAGATTGTTACATTCGTTTTCGAGGACTAATAACTTTGAACATTGGCCTCCAATCAATGGTAGACCCAAACCTGAAGCTCATCTCTAATTGTGAACAAAACATACCTTCTGTTGTAGCCATTTGAAAAGCGTGAGGTTATCTTCTGTGATCCACATCCACATCCACAGACTAAAAGATTAAAAGCAGAAAATATTTATTTGTATATCTTTATTTCTCTCTCTCTCTCTCTCTCTCTCTATATATATATACTGCACATACACACAAAAAATCATCAGCCTCTTCCTTCATCAGCTTATGAAGGAGGAGTGGTTGTGCCTCTGAAACGGTTCCTGATTAGCTACTAGCACCCGGGCTTTTGACAGCTTCATCTGACAGTTCTTTTGAGGTTCCTCTGGAGCTTCTCTGGATCTTATCACCGATATATATACTGCTTCTCCATGATCCCAGTGGCTCCAGTCAGGACTATTACCATTACTGACGGCTTCACATTGAACTAACTCTCTACCTGTTTAACCACTTTACCACCGGAGGATTTTGCTGTCTTACGTCCAGGCCACTTTTTGCGATTCGGCACTGTGCGACTTTAACTGACAATTGCGCGGTCGTGCGACGCCGCACCCAAACGAAATTTACGTCTTTTTTTCCCACAAACAGAGCTTTCTTTTGGTGGTATTTGATCACCTGTGCGATTTTTACTTTTTGACCTATAAACAAAAAAAGAGCTTACATTTTGAAAAAATAGCAATATTTTTCACATTTTTTTATATGAAATTCCCCCCAAAACAAATGTAAAAATCTAAATTTTTTTGAATTTTTGGCCAATTTGTTTTCTGCTACCTATGTGTGGTAAAAAAAAATCACAATAAGCGTATTTTGATTGGTTTGCGCAAAAGTTATTGCGTTTACTAACTAAGGGAAAGATTTCTGTCATTTTTGGTGGTTTTTTTTAACGAGTAATGGCGGCGATCTGCGATTTTTTTTTGCGGGACTGCGACATTGCGGTGGACAGATCGGACCCTTGACTGACATTTTTGACACTTTTGGGGGTACCAGTGACATTACTGCAGTAATCAGTGCTATAAATATGCACTGTTACTGTAAAAATTACACTGGCAGGGAAGGGGTTAATTATATTGGAGAGGGAGGGGTTAATGTATGCCTGGCGCTTACTGACGTGTGTGGGGGGAGGGGACTATGTGACACAGGGACAGATCACATGTTCAGCTATGCTGAACCCTGCAATCTGACCCTGCCTGTCACTTAGGAGATCCGCCCGCTTTGTTTACACAAGCGGGTGGATCTCCAGACTCGATTCCCCGACGATTAGGGATGAGCGATGGTGATCACCGCCGCTCCTCCTCTGGCCCGACTCCCGCTGTGACTGAAAACAGCGGGAGCGAGCCTCCGGGGGCGCGCGAGCGCCGCCCAGAAGGGGAGGAGTCCAGTGACGTAGGTCTACGTCGCTGGACGGAATCGAGCCACTTTGCCGCAGTACAGTCCTAGTGACTGGTCGGCAAGTGGTTAATACTGAAACTTGTGAGTGCACTACCATTATTTTTATCCATTTTGTATGAATAAAATCTTGCTTTACTATTGGTGTCCATCCACTAAAGATCCGTCCCCCACATTTTAGTTCTGTTTTTGTTCGTTGCCGAAAATTGGAAATTATTTTCGTTTAGTTTTCGTCACTGAAAGTATGCCTCTAAAAACACTGCCATACTGTGCAATCCCATCAACATAATACTTCTGCTCTCACCTTCTTTATTTGACCCAAACTCAATCAGGTCTGCTGCGTGTTCCCCTTTAAACAGGGTCTGCGAGTCCCAATTGGTACCTTCTTCACCAACTGTGGATATTCAATGCACTTGGAAGGGTACCCAGACCTAAGCAGCGGCATGATTGGTCATTGTGCACACAAGGATCATTTTCTTCCACATCCTAAAAATAAATGAAAATATCATTTTATAAGTGAAATTCCTAAATGTACGTTGTCTGTATTCACATCTAGTATCTCATAAAAGTAAGTACACCTTGTGTAAATTTGCTGTCCCCTCAAAGTAACTCAACACACAGCCATTAATGTCTAAACTGCTGGCAACAAAAGTGAGTACACCCCTAAGTTAAAATGTCCAAATTGGGCCCAAAGTGTTAATATTTTGTGTGGCCACCATTATTTTCCAGCACTGACTTAACCCTCTTGGGCATGGAGTTCACCAGAGCTTCACAGGTTGCCACTGGAGTCCTCTTCCACTCCTCCATGGAGCTGGTGGATGTTAGAGACCTTGCACTCTTCCACCTTCCGTTTAAGGATGCCCCACAGATGCTCAATAGGGTTCAGGTCTGGAGACATGCTTGGCCAGTCCATCACCTTTACCCTTAGCTTCTTTAGCAAGGTAGTCTTGGAGGTGTGTTTGGGGTCGTTATCATGTTGGAATACTGCCCTGTGGCCCAGTTTCTGAAGGGAGGGGATCATGCTCTGCTTCAGTATGTCACAGTACATGTTGGCATTCATGGTTCCCTCAATGAACTGTAGCTCCCCAGTGCCGGTAGCACTCATGCAGCCCCAGACCATGACACTCCCACCACCATGCTTGACTGTAGGCAAGACACACTTGTCTTTGTACTCCACACCTGGTTGCCGCCACACACGCTTGACACCGTCTGAACCAAATACTTTTATCTTGGTCTCATCAGACCACAGGACATGGTTCCAGTAATCCAGTAATCCATGTCCTTAGTTTGCTTGTCTTCAGCAAACTGTTTGCGGGCTTTCTTGTGTATCATCTTTAGAAGAGGCTTCCTTCTGGGATGACAGCCATGCAGACCAATTTGATGCAGTGATGATCTGAGCACTGATAGGCTGACCCCCCCACCCCTTCAACCTCTGCAGCAATGCTGGCAGCACTCATACATCTATTTCCCAAAGACAACCTCTGGATATGACGCTGAGCACGTGCACTCAACTCCTTTGGTCGACCATGGCGAGGCCTGTTCTGAGTGGAACCTGTCCTGTTAAACCGCTGTATGGTCTTGGCCACCGTGCTGCAGCTCAGTTTCAGGGTCTTGGCAATCTTCTTATAGTCTAGGCCATCTTTATGTAGAGCAACAATTCTTTTTTTCAGATCTTCAGAGAGTTCTTTGCCATGAGGTGCCATGTTGAACTCCCAGTGACCAGTATGAGAGAGTGAGAGCGATAACACCAAATTTAACACACCTGCTCCCCATTCACACCTGAGACCTTGTAACGCTAACGAGTCACATGACACCAGGGAGGGAAAATGGCTAATTGGGCCCATTTTAGACATTGTCACTTAGGGTTGTACTCACTTTTGTTGCCAGTGGTTTAGACATTAATGGCTGTGTGTTGAATTATTTTGAGGGGACAGCAAATTTACGCTGTTATACAAGCTGTACACTCACTACTTTACATTGTAGCAAAGTGTCATTTCTTCAGTGTTGTCACATGAAAAGATATAATAAAATATTTACAAAAATGTGAGGGGTGTACTCACTTTTGTGAGATACTGTAGCAAGGAAAATTAATTTTGGGCAAAAAAATATGCAAATTATATTATAAAACATTGATATATCGACACACACCTCCCAACTTTTTAAGATGGGAACGAGGTACACCTATTAGTAAAAGTATGTAGGCATAGGACACACCCCCTGCCACGCCCACTTAAAAGGAAAATTACACTCACTGGTCACTTTATAAGGTACACCTGTTCAATTACTTGGTAACACAAATTGCTAACCTGCCAATCACATGGCAGCAATTCAATGCCTTTAGGCATCTAGACGTGGTGAAGATGATTTCCTGAAGTTCAAACCGAGCATCAGAATGGGGAAGAAAGGGGATTTATGTGACTTTGAACGTGGCATGGTTTTTGGTGCCAGACTGACTGCTCTGAGTATTTAAATATTTAAAAAAACTGCTGATCTACTGGGATTGTCACACACAACCATCTCTCGGGGTTACAGAGAATGGTGGGAAAAAGAGAAAATGTCCAGTGAGCGGTAGTTGTGTGGAGGAAAATGCTTTGTTGGAGATCAGAGGTCAGAGGAGAATGGGCAGATGATAATAGAAAGGCAACAGTAACTCAAATATCCACTTGTTACATCCAAGGTATGCAGAATACCATCCCTAAAAGCACAACACATCCAACCTTGAAGCAGATGGGCTACAGCGGCAGAAGACCACATCGGATGCCACTCCTGTCAGCTAAGAACAGGAAACTGAGGCTACAACTCACACAGGATCACCAAAATTGGACAATAGAAGATTGGAAAAATGTTTCCTTGTCTGAGGAGTCTCGATTTCAGCTGCGACATTCAGATGGTAGGGTCAGAATTTGGTGTAAACAACATGAAAGCATGGATCTATCCTGCCTTGTATCAAGGGTTCAGGCTGGTGGTGGTATCATGGTGTGGGGGATATTTTCTTGGCACACTTTGGACCCTTTAGTACCAATTGAGCAACATGTAATCGCCTCGACCTACCTGAGTATTGTTGCTGACCATGTCCATCCCTTTATGACTGCAGTGTCCCCATCTTCGGATGGCTCCTCCCAGCAGGATAATGCACCATGTCACAAAGCTCCAATCATCTCACCACTGGTTTCTTCACCATGACAATGAGGTCACTGTCCTCCAATGGCCTCCACACTCACCACTTCTCATCCAATAGAGCACCTTTGGGATGTGGTGGAACGGAGATTTGCATCATGGATGTGCAGCCGATAAATCTGCAGCAACTGCGTGATGCCATCATGTCACTATGGAGCAAAATCTCTGAGGAATGTTTCCAACACCTTGTTGGATCTCTGCCATAAAGAATGAAGGCAAAAGGGGGTCCAACCCGATACTAGCAAGGTGACCCTAATACAGTGGCCGGTGAGTGTATAGAAAAAAAATGGATTAGTTAAACCCACAAGTGCTTTTTTTTAGCACAAAAAATTCCTTTATTTTGGCTTTGGAAATTTTCAAATGCAGCAATTTAGAAATGAGATGGAAGGTTTAGCACTGGGAAACACTTTTTGATAGATAAGTAGTGCATTTTATATACAACTATATAGATCAGACCAAAATGAGGGACAAAATGAGGAGGAAAGAGGGACAGAGGGGACTTTGTTCCAAATCAGAGACAGTCCCTCTAAATCAGGGACAATTGGGACTTATACTGACAATGTATGATATAATAATATTTTACTTAACCGCTTAACGACCGCCCACCCACCCGCCACAGTTATACTGCGGCAGGCAGCCGCTCCTGGGCGAACAGATGTAGCTATACTTCAGTTGCACGCAGGCAGCTAGGGGCTGAGTGCGCACCGCCGGCGGTGCACTCCCGCCCCAGCTCATCAGTGGGGAAGCCAATGCAGCGGGCAGGCCGCTCCGATTGCCGCCTGGCACCCGCGATCGCTCCCCGCTGAGAGAGAAGAACGGTCAGTTGTTGTAAACACAGCCAATCGTTCTTCTCCCTGGAATGATCACAGAGCGCCTCTGATCCTTCTGTATAGGATCACAGGTCTCTACGTCACAAGCCACCAAAGTTTCTATCTCATATCACAAGCCACCAAAGTTTTTAGGCTCTCAGGGTCTTGCGGGAACCCCTAGTTTAGAGCCTGAATGGGCAGAAGATGTACAGGAGGTAGCTGTTGATAGTTTGGAAGAGGATCAGGCTGAGGAGTCCTCTTCAGAGAGTTCAGACTCTGAGGAACCATTTTTAGCATCTCACTCTCAGAGGTTACTGATTCAGTCCCTCGCCGAAATGGTTTGGAATGGTTTTAAATCACCTCCTCTGAAAATGTCAGAAGCCTTTTTTTCTTCTTTGGGTTCTTTGCACCCCAGGCTTTTCCTTTACACCCCTGCTGGAACAACTGGTGTACAAGGATTGGGATCATCCTGACAGGTTGTTCATGCCTCCAAAGAGATTCTCCTTGCTTTATCCCATGGAGGAGAAATTCAAGAGGAAGTGGTGTATGCCTTTGGTAGACACTGCAATTTCTTCTGTGAACAAGAATTTAACCTGTAAGGTTGATAATGCCCAGGTTTTTAAGGATCCAGCAGATAAAAAGTTAGAATCCTTACTTAAAGCTTCCTTTGCCATCACTGGCTCTGCTGTTCAACCAGCTATAGCGGCTATAGGGGTTTGTAAATCCTTAATGGATCGTTATAAAGGGATGACTAGAAGTCTGCCTATTCAGGGGGAATCTTCTGAGTTCCCTCGCGTTCTGTGTTTTGCGGTAGATGCCTTTAACCACTTGCCGACTGCCTAACGTAGATCTACGTCGCTAGCCTGTGAGGGTCTAGGGAGCGAGCGTGCGCCGCCGGAGGCGCGCTCCCGCTCCCACGCGGTCACGGACCCCCCCCCGCGCATGTGACCGGCGGACCCGATGTCCGCCTGTCACTCTGCCATCGTCGGGGGAAAGGGAGAAAGTCAGGCGGCTTGTGTAAACAAGCCACCTGTCATTCTCCCCTGTGTATGAAGGATGATCATACGGTTCTACTATGTAGAACCGCTGATCACTGTTCATACATCTGAAGCCACAGCCAATCACAGTAGAAAGCACACCCCTTGGGACACACATAGCCCCTCCCTTTCAAAAAAAAGTTAACCCCTTCACTGCCAGTGTATTTTTACAGTAACAGTGCATATGTATAGCACTGATTACTGTAGAAATGTCACTGGTAACCCCAAAAGTGTCAAAAATGTCAGTCAAGGGTCCGATCTGTCCGCCGCAATGTCGCAGTACCGCAAAAAAAATCGCAGATCGCCGCCATTACACGTTAAAAAAAAAACAACAAAAATGACAAAAATCTTTCCCTTTGTTAGTAAACGTGATAACTTTTGCGCAAACCAAACAAAATACGCTTTTTGCAATTTTTTTATCAAACATAGGTAGCATAAAACAAATTGGCCGAAAATGTTAAAAAATTTTGATTTTTTACATTTTTTTGGGGGGGAATTTCATATAAAAAAATGTGAAAAATATTCCTATTTTTGCAAAATTTACCCTCTTTTTTTGTTTATAGCGCATGATCAAAAAATCGCACAGGTGATCAAATACCACCAAAAGAAAGCTCTGTTTGTGGGAAAAAAAGGACGCCAAATTCATTTAGATACAGCGTCGCACGACCGCGCAATTGTCTGTTAAAGTCACGCAGTGCCGAATGGCAAAATACCCCCTGGTCAGGAAGGGGGTAAAATCTTCCGGGGCTTAAGTGGTTAAGGATTCTATCCAACAGATTTCCCGAGCTGCTCTTCTATCTGTTCATATGCGCAGAGTACTACGGCTTAAGAATTGGTCAGCAATTGTAAGAAACTGCTGACAGCTTTTCCTTTCCATGGGGAACGTCTCTTTGGTGAGGATCTGGATAAATACATCCAGATGATTTTGGGTGGAAAAAGCGCATTGTTGCCAGTTAAAAGATGGATTGAACATCCTTCTTTTAAAGCTCCAAGTGGTACGGTACCTCCTAACGCATCAGCATCTAAGCAGTTCCGATGGCCTCAGCCATCCGGGTTTAGAAGGCCTCAAAGTCAAGGTCAGAAAAAACCCTCGGTCCAAAGGCCTGGTAAACCAGGTTCCAAATCTGCCTTATGAAGGGGCGCCCCCACTTGTTCGGGTGAGGGGAAGGCTCCTACAGTTCTCAGAAACTTGGGGAGGAGTGGTGCAGGACAGGTGGGCCTTGTCCACAGTGGCACGGGGCTACATGATAGGGTTCAGAGAGTTTCCTCCTTCTTGGTTTCTAGGTTCAAATGTCCCTGTTTGCCCAGTAAAAAAAGGAAGTCCTTGTTCCAGGCCCTGGAACATTTGTGGGTACAGGCGTGATTGTGGGGGGTTCCAACCAGCGAAAGGTTCACAGGTTTTTACTCAAATCTCTTAACAGTGCCAAAACCAAATTACGAGGTAAGATACATTCTAGATCTCAAATCTCTGAACCAGTATCTGACCGTTCGATCTTTTCGCATTGAATCAATCTGCTCTGTGGTAGCCTCTCTAGGAAGATGACATTTTCTGTCCTCCATAGATATCAAGGATGCATACCTCCATGTGCCAATTTTCAAGCTCCATCAGAGGCTTCTGTGTTTTGCAGTAGGGCAGTCCCATTTCCAGTTTGTAGCTCTGCCATTCGGTCTAGCCACAGCTTCCTGGATGTTTACAAAAATCTTGGCCCCGGTGTTGGCTCTTCTAAGGTCTCAGGGCATCTCAGTAATGGGATACCTAGATGACCTGCTGATCAAGAATCGGTCAGGACCAGGTCTAAAATGGGATGTTTCTCGGACCGACCAGTTCTTAGAAAATCTGGGTTGGATTGTACACTTAGAAAAGTCAGCCTTGAGGCCTGTTCAGATTCTGGAATATTTGGGTCTGATTCTTGATACTGCTTAGGCAATGATTTTTCTGCCAACAAAAAAGTTCTGGCCCTGAGGGGTCTGGTGCGGTTGGTAAAAGGAAAAAGGTTTCAAATTGGTACATGGAGGTATGCATCCTTGATATCTATGGAGGCCAGAAAATGTCCTCTTTCTAGAGAGGCTACCATAGAGCAGATTGATTCAATGCGAAAAGACCGAATGGTCAAATACTGGTTCAGAGCTTTGAGATCTAGAATGGGTCTTACCTCGCAATTTGGTTTTGGCACTGTAAAAAAATTTGAGAGAACCTTTCGCTGGTTGGAGCTCTTGATTCCCCAATGTTTCTTTTCCAAGGGTAATACAGGATCTGACCTGGTGACTGGTCCTCAGCAACCTAAGCAAGGGGAAATCTTTTCTGCCTGTGACCTGGAAGGTAGTAACCACAGACGCCAGCCTTGTGGGCTGGGGAGTGGTCCTGGAGGGAATCTCTATCCAAGAAGGTGGTCTCAGGTAGAAAAGGTTTTACCCATCAACATCTTGGAGATCTGAGCAGCCTGTTTGGCGCTGGTTTCTTGGACTACCAGACTGCGGGGGTGTCCTGTCAGTATTCAGTCTGACAACGTGACTCTGAGGGCTTATTTCAACCATCAAGGGGGAACCAGAAGCCAATCAGTGCAGAAGGAGGTGAACCACATCCTGTCTTGGGCAGAGAGACATGTTCCAGGACAACTGGCAGGCAGACTTTCTAAGTCGCCAGCAGTTGTTTCCAGGGGAGAGGTCCTTGCATCCCGAGCTGATCAGCTGATCAGCCAGAGTTGGGGTACTCCCAACGTAGATCTATTGACGTCCAGGTTCAACAACAAGCTCAACAGGTTTGTTTCCAGAACCAGGGATCCGATCGCGATCTGAACGGATGACTTAGTGATTCCTTGGTTTCGGTTCAACCTGATCTATGTGTTCCCTCCGGTCCAACTTTTGCCACGTCTGTTGAGCAGAATTCAGTTGGAGGGGAAGCTGGTAATCCTAGTGGCTCTGGCTTGGCTCAGGAGGCCTTGTTGCGTGGAAATCATGAAATTAGCAGTAGAGGAGCCATGGTTACTTCCATGTCGTCCAGACCTGCTCTCCCAAGGTCCCATATTCCACCCTACTTTATGGTCGCTGAATTTGACGGTTTTACTATTGAGACAAGAATCTTAAGAGATCGTCCAGCTCTGGCTACGCTGATAAATGCCAGAAAACCTGTCTCTAGGAGAATCTATTATAGGGTCTGGAGATCCTACATTTCTTGGTGTGAATCCAAGAGATGACATCCTCATGAGTATGTCATTGGAAGAATTCTTTCTTTCATCAAATAGGAGTGGACTTGAAGCTGGCATTAGGAACCATTAGGGGGAAGATCTCCGCCTTGTCTATTTTCTTTCAGAAACCATTGGCAACACACTCCTTGTTGCCTGCTTTTTTGCAAGGTGTGATTCACACGGATCTGCCAGTCAAGCCACCCCTATGTCCTTGGGACTTATATCTTGTGTTACAGAGGCAACCATTTGAGCCTATCAGGCATATTCCCTTGGTTCTCTTGATTGGTCTTTTTGGTTGCCATAACCTTGGCCAGGAGGGTGTCAGAAGTGGTGGCTCTTTCCTGCAAAGAGACATTTTTGATCCTTCATCAGGACAATTTGGTCTTACGCCCTCATCCGGCCTTTTTGCCTAAGGTAGTTTCTGGTTTTCATCTAAACCAAGATATTGTTCTACCTTCCTTTTTTCCAAGTCATCGGACTACGGAGGAAACATTGTTGCATTCTCTTGATGTACTACGAGCAGTTAAAGTCTATTTAAAAATGTCAGCACTAATTCATAGTACTGATGCTTTCTTTATCCTGCCAGAAGGGCCTAAGAAAGGCCAAGCAGCAACTAGTTCCATTATTTCCAAGTGAATTTGTCAAAGTCATTGTTCAGGCTTATAGCTTAAATGGTAAAGTTCCACCCTTTAGGTTGAAAGCTCCCTCTACCAGGTAGGTAAGTGCTTCATGGGCAGTGCATCATCAGGTGTCTATGGCTCAGTTTTGAAAAGCTGCTACCTGGTCTGCAGTTCATACATTCACAAAATTACCAAGTGGATGTAAGAGCCCTAGAAGGGGCTCAATTTGGAAGTAGCATGCTTCAGGCAGCAGTATTAGCTCTTTCTTTGCCCGGGGCAATTTTGGGGTTACTTTGTCCCCTCCCCTCATGGGCATTGATTTAGGACATCCTAGATGGTCATTTTTTACTGTCTCTGTGTCCCGTGATGTACGATAAAGAAAATAGGATTTTTCCTTCAACTTACCTGTAAAATGCTTTTCTTGGAGTACATCACGGGACACAGAGGTTCTTCCTGTATAGGAGGGGTTATATGGGAGGAACTTCCTGTCTATTGGTTGCCAGTGTCCATTCACCCAAAAGTAGCGTATAACCCGGATAGTCATTATTACCGGCTCTGTGTCCCGTGATGTACACCAAGAAAAGGATTTTACAGGTAAGTTGAAGGAAAAATCCTATTAGTTCACCTCCTGCTTTGCCTCTGTGTGGTTGAGCTTACCCTACAAGTGCAAACCAGGATCGCAATTCAGATCGAGCGGCATGGAGAGGATGAGGAGGAAGAGCAACTATGCCTGCTCCAGTATCTTGTGAACACGTCAATCAGTAGGAGAGCATTATCTAAGAAGTGGACCAGGTGGAGGCAGAATGTGGATCTGATGCCTGAGCAGGAGGAAAGTGCAGGGGTCAGGAGTATGTAATATACATAGTGCAGGGGTCAGGAGTATGTAATGTACATAGTGCAAGGGTCAGGACTATGTAAAGTACATAGTGCAGTCGTCAGGAGTATGTAAAGTACATAGTGCAGTCGTCAGGAGTATGTAAAGTACATAGTACAGGGGTCAGGAGTATGTAATGTTCATAATGGATTGTTTATTGAATGAGCCAAGAAGAAAAGTAAGAGACTGTTAATGTTAAGGGTGCTAACAGTAACACAGGGGGACCCGTAAGTGTGAAATCCAGCAGTCCTCAAGGGGGCAGTGTTACATGTATTTTAATGCAGACTTCTGGGAAAATCAGTAAGCCAATCAAACAAGCAGGAAATGACATACCTGAGGGGCGTTCACGCCTCCAGGTGGACATATTGCATTTTAGAGAGAATTAAAGTACTGCAGATTAAAAAGGAAAGGTAATTTTTAATAGCATTCAATTACAATATGATTTGTGCCCCAATTGTATACGCTATATTATTTTTTCATTTTGTACATTTATTTTTTTTTCCATGAAAGTGGAGTTATTCTTTAACTACTTTTGGGCACAGAAGGAGTAGTCCCACAGCACTCAGACTGTATTAGTTAACCACTTGCCGACTGTCCGCTGCAGATATACTGCGGCAGGCTGGCTCGGCTGCGTGAACCGACGTATAGGTAAGTCGGTTTGCTGGAACGCTCCTCGGGGCCCGCTCCTCAGGGCCTGCCCCCACTAGGCAGCGGAGATGCCGATCCATGGGGCCGGGCACTTGCGATCACTCCCTGCTGATAGAGAAGGACGGTCAACTGTTGTAAACACAGCCAACCGACAGAGCGCCTGTGATCCTTCTATATAGCCTCTATAGCCTTCTGTAAGCCTCCGTGCCATATCTCCCGATTATAAACCCTTTTATGATGGAAGGAATAACAAATCTCAGCGCCTGAAACCAGTTTTGCAACTTTGACATGTGTCACCAGTAGCTGGCTGTGGTGAACTGTGCACCACCTCTTTCCTCTCATCTGGGTGTCCAAGGGGGAAGGGCTTCCAGGTAAGCTGTGCAGTGCTTTATGATTTCTGATGGGGAATTCCTGGTTAAGATACTTTTGATTGTGCGCTGATATATTCTCTTTCTAATTCCTGGTTGAGCCCCGGATGGTTTCACCCTCTTCCTGACCAGAGCATTCTGCAATCTGCTTTAACTGGTAATTAAGCAGTCGTGCAACGCTGTACCCAAACAAAATTTCCTTTTTTCCCCCACAAATAGAGATTTCTTTTTGATCACTTCTGGAATTTTTATTTTTTTGCACTATAAACAAAAAAAGACTAATAATTTGGAAAAAAAAAAATATATATATATATTTTTTTACTTTCTGCTATAAAACAAATTAAAAAAAAAAAAAAAATTTGAAAAATCAAATTTTTTCATCAGCTTAGGCCAATATGTATTCTGCTACAAATTTTGGGTAAAAAAAATCCCAATAAGTGTATATTGATTGTTTTGCGCAAAAGTTATAGCCTCAAACTAACAAACTATGAGATATTTTTATGGAATTTTAATTTATTTTAATTAATTTTTACTAGTAATGGCAGCGATCAGCGACTTATAGCGGGACTGCGACATTGCGGGCAGAAAAATCAGGGATTAATTAACACTTTTTGGGGACCAGTAACACCAATACAGTGATCAGGGCTATAAAATATGCACTGCCACCAAACATAGGTAGACCACCGTTCTGCCTCTCCAGAGAATGATCACAGGATGCCGGCGAACATCGGGTCTGTCGGATCCCATGATTGGCTCCCGCTGTGTCCAATCACAGTGGGAGCGGGTCGCCGGCAACGCACATGCGCGCCCCAGACCCAGAAAAAGAAATCACGTACAGGTACCTTCAGTAAAAGGTTGCAGCGCTGTATTATCAATGTCATTCAATAATAAAGTGCAGAAAACAATATCACAAAATTCAACGTGACAAGAACAGATAATAAAATAAATATTTATCTGAAACTTATGAGTCCATATATTAAAATTCAAAAGTGAAATTGAACTGTGATATTTCTCAGTGCTCAATGACAGGGGCTCACTGGCAACCTTCAGACCAGGGGGCAAGTACAAACCAGAGGCGCATAGTGCAGCAACTCGGCCCCTCTCCCACTCTCCCTCTTCTTCCCCTCCTCTTGACCCCCATTCCAGGCTGAAGCTCCGCTCCAGGTACTCTCTACTCACTGGCCGAATCCAGGTTCCCGACCAGGCCAGCATTGGGCATCTGGGACAGCTCGGTCTGAGCTGCCTGGGGGATGAGAATCTCCAGTGGGGCATGGAACCGGCCTTTGCTCAGACACACTTTACACCATCCATGCTGGTGAGGAGGCCTGCGCTCCGTCCTTGTCTTCATCCCACACTCCGTAGGTCAGCAGCGGGGACTTTGTACTTCTCTTCACCAGGAATCCTTTAGGCATGTCTGTGGCAGAAGCGATGAAGCCTTTTTGCAGTGCAGTGCATCAGAGCGGCCCGGGGGGCAATTGCCCCGCTGCCCCCTGACCCAGTCCTCCCATGCTCAATGATCACTCCGATTCGTCTCCACTGTGATATCCTACACCAGTTAGTAAAATTACGAACTCACCAGAACCATATGCTGTCTAGATCAGTGGTCCTCAACTCCGGGGCCCACTAACAGGCCAAATTTTAAGTATTACCTTGGGGATATGCAGACTAGAATACTGCAATCACTGAGCATCAAATGAGATCACCTGTGATGTAATTTAGTTATCTTGCAAACCTGGCCTGTTAGTGGGCCCTGAGGACCGGAGTTGAGGACCACTGGTCTAGATTATAGGATAGCAAACACACCATGGTATTGATATACTCTCTCACTGGAAGTGGTCTTAAATAGGGATCGACCGATTATCAGCAAAGCTGATATATCAGGGGCCGATATGCACTTTCCCCGATATATCAGAATCGGCCCCTGAGATTGCAGATATTGCCAATATTTAGGAAAAGTGCTTGTACCGGGGTGATACCTGCAACTAGAGGCAGCACCCCGGTACCGGTGTCCATAGCCGATGGTCTGGTAATGACAACCGATGTGGCTGAGAAGCCGCTTGGCTGTCATTACAAGGAGCGGGAGGGGAGGGTCAAAATAAGAAGGTACGGTGTGGGTGACAGTATTTATTGGACACTAATTTATCCCACTTAACCACTTGCCGACCGCCGCCGTATACCGATACGTCACTAGCCTGGGAGCGAATAGAGGGCGAGTGCGCGCCGCCGGAGGCGCGCTCCCGCCCCTGCTCGTACCCGAAGAAGCCGGCGCGTGTGACGGGCGGACCCGATGTCCACCGGTCACTCGCGATCGTCGGGTAGAGAGGGAGAAAGGCAGGCGGCTAATGTAAACAAAGCTGCCTGTCACTCTCCCCTGTGTAAAAGCACAGATCACTCGGTCCTGCTATGTAGGACCGTTGATCTGTGCTGTTACACACACAGTCACAGCCAATCACAGTAAGAAACACACCCCTAGGGACACACTTAACCCCTCCCTCTCCAATAAAGTTAACCCCTTCCCTCCCAGTGTCATTTTTACAGTAACAGTGCATATGTATAGCACTGATTACTGTAGTAATGTCACTGGTACCCCCAAAAGTGTCAAAAATGTCAGTCAAGGGTCCGATCTGTCCGCCGCAATGTCGCAGTCCCGCAAAAAAAATCGCAGATCGCCGCTATTACTCGTTAAAAAAAAAAACAACAAAAATGACAAAAATCTTTCCCTTAGTTAGTAAACGCAATAACTTTTGCGCAAACCAATCAAAATACGCTTATTGTGATTTTTTTTTACCAAACATAGGTAGCAGAAAACAAATTGGCCAAAAATTTAAAAAACATTTGATTTTTACATTTTTTTGGGGGGAATTTCATATAAAAAATGTGAAAAATATTGTTATTTTTGCAAAATTGTCGCTCTTTTTTTGATTATAGAGCATGATCAAAAAATCGCACATGTGATCAAATACCACCAAAATAAAGCTCTGTGGGAAAAAAAAGACGTCAAATTAGTTTAGGTACAGCGTCGCACGACCGCGCAATTGTCCGTTAAAGTCACGCAGTGCCGAATCACAAAATACCCCATGGTCAGGAAGGGGGTAAAATCTTCCGGGGCTTAAGTGGTTAAGAAGACTTCTTTGTATATGCAATGTGAATGCTTCTTATTTATTAATTTTTGCTGGTTATATAGCAATAGTGTATTGTTGTGTTCACACTATTGGCACATTTGTATGTTATTTTCCATTATATCTACAATAGCCATCACTTAACAGGGCCTGCTTCAAAATACTTATTTCACTCAATAAAATGCAAATCAGTTTATAACTTTTTTGAAATGCGTTTTTCTGGATATTTTTGTTGCTATTCTGTCTCTCACTGTTAAAATAAAGCGACCATTAAAATTATAGACTGATCATTTATTTGTCAGTGGGCAAATGTACAAAATCAACAGGGGATCAAATACTTTTTTCCCCTCACTGTACATAGTGAGTAGGGTCAGGTTTGTAGCCCCTCCCACTGTTAGCGCAATTTTGCCACACCCACAGTTCGTCACAGCGTGGCAGGCGCACTGCTTAACTGCTCTTCTCTGGGTTGCCAAAGCTAATCCCCCCCCCCCCCCCCAGGAGAAATAATTATCTACAGCCCTGATGCCTTTGTTTTCGGTGTTACTAACCTTGTATAAGCGGGTTCCTTTGTGGCGGCTCTTAGAGCTGATTTCAAGACTTTGGCCTCAAGGTGTATTGCTGGTACTTCCAACAGAGAGTCATAAGTTATAGAATGAGTGAAGAAGATTGAGCGAGGGGTCGTTGTTTTAGCTCTTGGCGAGCGTGCTGTGCTCAAAGTGAAAGTAAAACTGTATATCAAGAAATACTAGCTACTGGTATGAGCACCGTTTAGCTGCAGTTGAGTTTTGGCTGTAAACCCTGTTGGGAATTTTTCCTGTTTTCTTTCTAAGCTGTCTTTTTTTTTTCATTTCTGAAAACAAGAACAAACAGGATGCTGGATTCAGATTTTCTAAGGGTCACTGAAAGGCTCTGGTTCAGCAGCACAGCACAAAATTGGGACCCCTCTCAGGATATAAGGAAAGGACCCAGAGTTACACACACATACAATTCAATGATAGTGCCAAACAAATGTCCAATAGTTCAAGGTCATTTTTTTTTATCCAAACAAAGATGTTTATTAAAGATTCAGCACCGTTTCATTGCCATCAGTACATGCCAATGCACAATATGTTAGAAACAGGGCTTTTTTTCAGCGGGAAGGCAGGGGAACGCAGTTCCCGAACCTCCAGTCTGAATGTATGCAATGGCAAAGGGGTGCTGGGGTCAGTGGAGTGAGCTGAAGGGCCTATTGATGCTGGCTGCTGGGGGATCTATTGTTGCTGGGGTAAATCTATTGTTGCTGTAGGGCATTTTGTTGTGGGCGGGGTTATTGTTGCAGTGGAGGATTTATTGTTGCTGGGGGGATCTATTGTTGGGGGGGGGGGATTCTATTGTAGCTGATTCCAGGGGAATCTATTTTACTGCTTTTATTGTTATCATTAATGAATTCCATACAAAATACTTAGCACAACAAAGTGATACTTGGTTCTGTATTCTCTAAATTAGCTGGTGCTGGGATGTACAGTAGGTAGGGGGTGTAACCAAGGGATGGTGCTCAGAGGGGGGGTATGGGGTGTAACCAAGGGATGGTGCTGGGAGGTGGGTAGGGAGTGTAACCAAGGGATGGTGCTCGGAGGTGGGTAGGGGGTGGAACCAAGGGGTGGTGCTCGGAAGTGGGTAGGGGGCGGAACCAAGGGATGGTGCTCGGAGGTGGGTAGGGGGTGGAAACAAGGAACTTTGCTCGGAGATAGGTAGTGGGTGTAACCAAGGGACAGTGCTCAGAGGTGGGTAGGGGGTGAAACCAAGGGACGGTGCTCGGAGGTGGGTAGGGGTGGAGACGATGGGTGACTCAGAAGTGGGGAGTACCTGCACCTATTCTCTGAGAAAAAAAGCCCTGGTTAGAAACATACCATGGCTAGGGTACTAAAGATGTCTTGTAACCTTCTACTTTGACAAATACCACTCCCTATTACCTTTAATAACCACACTGACAACCAACTGGAGTTAATGGACAAAGCAGCCTTTTATTAACCAATGTAATAAATAACATAAAACATAACAACGTGAATACAATGTAAATACAGTAGAACTGGAGCCTCGTAGGCCTCACTCACAAGAAGAAATACCTGCGACCTACTTAAAAACAGACCTCCAGCCGCAATACCACCGACTCGGAGACAACCAGCTGCAGATACCCCTATTATAACAACTGGGATCCATACCTCAGACGGGTCCCTACCAAGTACCTTTTTAGTGTCCACAGTAACCTACAAGGACCTTGCACCCCGCCATCCTCTTGATAACAATCAACCCATTCCCCCAATCCCAATAAAATGCATAATCAAAAGTGGGGCGTAAAATAATAGGGCAGGTGGGAGGGAAGTTTTTCCTTGGCTGATCTCCCTTCACCTGAGGATCTGCCCTCACTTCTGTCTAGCCAACCCCCCTGAAACTCCTCCCATCCCTTACTTACTCCCCTTCCTGAGCCAATTACAACCAAGCATATATATAAATATATTTTAACTATTTCTCCATCCCACGACCCTTTAACCCCTGTCATGCTGGCCCTCCATTCATGTCTTGCTTTTCTTTTTACTCCGGGCCTCCCTTTCATCAATATAATTTCCCACAACAATGTATTGATATCAACGTTCAATAGTCACATCTGAGATCAACATTCACAAATTTATAAATGCATTGCCACTATACATATTGGAAACACCAATTGTAATTAGGCATTAAGCCCAAGCAGCCTGTCCACCATCAGATTTACCTTGGCAAGCCCCTGGGCATCTAGCCATGGTGCCCAAATTTTTTTCATATTTAGACGTACTACCCCTGTGCTGATATATAACCTTCTCCAATCTCAACACACTACCTACAGTTTTGATCCATTCTCCTACTGTAGGAGGGTCTTCCAACTTCCAGGGTACCATAATCAGTTTCCGTGCCTGAAACAGGACTATGTATGGCCTCTCTTATGTATACTTCCCAGTCATGTTCTCCCAATACACCCAACAAGCATGCCTTTGGGTCCAGCAGAATAGTTGAAGGTAATTTAATGATAAAATAAATTCAAAGCAGTATAGCGCCAATGTGTTTTGGGGGCCCATTCATCATGGCTTAGGAATTCTGGGCAGATACCAAATATAACTGTACTTTGATTTACTACTTGGAATGGGTAGGTGAAGCCAGTAATAGTGAATGCAGCAAAGGACTGGATTTCTGTATACACTACAGCACGTGTCAAACACAAGGCCTGCGAACCCAATCCTGCTCTTCAGGCCATTTCACGTGGCCATTGCGCCCCTTCTGCAGCTCCGCCTTCCAGCTAATTCCCAGGAGCAGCACAAGGTAAGGAGGTTGCACTGTGATGTAAGGGAGGGTGGGGGACCCTTGACTTCTGCTTATAATTATTCTTGACATCTGATGTAATTGGGGGTGGGGGTGCTCTGGACTTCTGCTGATAATTATTATGATAATAATACAATTATGTGCTAGTTGAAAAGAAGGGTCGCACACCAGTGGTATTATCCACAAGAAACTTTATTGGAGACTACTCAGAGAGAACATGGTTCTGCCCTGGTGTTCTGTCTGAGCAGTCTTCAGCAGAGTTTCTTGTGGATGATACACGTGGTGTGGGACCCTCCTTTTCAGACTTGCATCATTTCCTTCAGTAGTGTGAGTGGACTCTGTGCTGGTTTGCACCTGCCCTTCACAGCTTAAAGAGGTTGTACACCGAGAATTTTTTTTTTCTCTTCTTTAAATCCTGAAAGAGAAACCCATAATGAGCTAGTATGCATCGCATACTAGCTCATTATGAAATACTTACCTTAGAACGAGCCCCCGCCGTGCCGTCCGCTTACCTGTATGACGGGCGACATGTATAGTCGCCCGTCTTCCGGGATCGCGGCATCCGGCCATCTGATTGGCCGGAGCCGCGGTGACGTCACTCCCGCGCACGCGCGCGGGAGCCGACGGTCACGGCACGGGGCTCTGAAGGAACGGCACGATCTGCCGTTCCTTCAGAGCGCATGCGCCAGTGACGTCACTGGCTGCATTAAAGGTAAATATCTCCTAAACGGTGCATGTTTAGGAGATATTTACAGTACCTATAGGTAAGCCTTAATATAGGCTTACCTATAGGTACAACTTCCTGAGGAGGGTTTACTTCCTCTTTAAGTCTTTTATTACTAAAACCAGTAATAATCGAATGCAGAAGCAATTATATAACACGATCAAGAGTAAATATGTTTATATGGTCTTACAGATACAACCAGCCCTTTGAGGGCAACCATAATGCTGATGTGGTCCTTGATGAAAATGAGTTTGACACTCCTGCACTACAGTGTATATTACCAAAAGTATTGGGACGCCTGCCTTTACACACACATGAACTTTAATGGTATCCCAGTCTTAGTCCGTAGGGTTCAATATTGAGTTGGTCCACCCTTTGCAGCTATAACCAGCTTCAACTCTTCTGAGAAGGCTTTCCACAAGGTTTAGGAGTGTGTCTATGGGGATGTTTGACCATTCTTCCAGAAGAGCATTTGTGAGGTCAAGCACTGATGTTAGACAAGAAGGCCTGGCTCACAGTCTTGGCTCTAATTCCTCCCAAAGGTGTTCTATCGGTTTGAGGTCCGAACTCTGTGCAGGCTAGTCAAGCTCCCCCACCCCAAACCCGCTCATCCATTTCTTTATGGACCTTGCTGGAACTTGACTGTCCTGACCTCAACCTTATAGAACACCTTTGGGATGAATTAGAGCAGAGACTGAGAGCCAGGCCTTCTCATCCAACATAAGTGCTTAACCTCAAAAATGTTCTTCTGGAAGAATGGTCAAACATTCCCATAGACACACTCCTAAACCTTGTGGACAGCCTTCCCAGAAGAATTGAAGCTGTTATATCTGCAAAGGGTGGGCCAACTCAATATTGAACTCTATGGACTAAGACTGGGATGCCATATAAAGTTCACGTGCGTGTAAAGGCAGGCGTCCCAATACTTTTGATAATATAGTGTACTTATGCACATATATTGAAGCACAAGGTAGAAGCTTTGGGTAATACCTGTAGTTCCCCTTTAACCACTTCTGGACCGGAAGGATTTGCCCCCTTAATGACCAGGGACCAGGCAATTTTTTTGCGATTCGGCACTGCGTTACTTTAATGGAAAATTCTGCAGTCGTGTGACACCCAAATAATATTGATGTCCTTTTTTTCCCACAAATAGAACTTTCTTTTGGTGGTATTTGATCACTTGTGCGTTTTTTTTTTTTTTTTTGTGCGCTATAAACAAAAAAAAAGCGACAATTCTGGAAAAAACAAACAAACAATATTTTCACATTCTGCTATATAACATTCTCAATTTTTAAAAAAAAAAAATCAAAATTAGTCATCCCTATACACTTTGAGAATACCACATGAACAATGACTGTGTAATTACATCCCTTAGTAGACAGCCAGGTGAGCTCATTAACATACTTATCAATAGTCTCAGACCCAATTAACATACTGTCCTATTTTAGACAAAAGCACTTAGTTAATCAGTAGACATTCTTTAGGAGGGGCTGCTGGAAACAATCCCCCCCCTCTCTCTGCAGCTAATACACATTGATTAGCAGACAGGGTGTCTCTCATAGTTCCTGGACGCCCAGATTAGGAGTTGCATTTCCTGTGCCTTACAGTGTATAGGAATAAGATAGATCTCCATATTTCCTGAGAAATACTGGTAATGCATATTACTGTCCCATTTGAAGTAGTCCAAACCATATTCTCAGTGTACACCACCCTACCGGTCACCCTGCATCCATAAAAGATGCAGGGTGACTTAAACATAAGAAAGCCACACAAGGCTGGACATGGTGCCTCCCAACCTCTTTAAAGGAATTTGGGGTCCACAACCCCCATGCCCAAAGTGACTCCTGTCACACTCTTCAAAACACAAATAGGTTGTGCAATTTGAAACTTCAGGTTCTTAAAATGTGACGCCCGCTGCTTGAGTTCTCATACATTTCTTGTTCAGTGTAACTCCACTTTTGTTGAGAAAAAAACATTCCCCTCTGGGTGATCTCCTTACATTGCAGGGATTATAACAAACTTTGTTGGAGATTCATTCATTTTGTTATTCTGAAGAAATCATTGTTTGTTCCTCTGTGCCTCTCTGCTAGGTGGGTCTAATGGGAGTGGTTTCATAATTATCTATCAGCTGTTTCACCTGTAGGGCTCTAGTGAGGAAATTGGAAGGGTCTGCATCCCTTTAGCTGTGATTTCCTATTGGGAGTATCTCACCAAAAATCTCTCCCAAGAGTGGACTTGTTTACGAAAAAATATACAAGGTGATCATGAGAGTGATAAAGATGAGACTAATGGGCGTATCGATGCTCCGTTGGGTGAGGCGCCAAATGTCAAATAAGGCATGCTTCCTGGTAAGCTGTCTTAACAGTTGTAATTGTCGGGATAAGCGAGATGTAGGGGTGCTACTAAGTGAGTTTCTGTCCATTGTTACTGAAAACAGTAAGTTAAAGTTGTTACCTATCATCAGGTATTTGTGCTCCAGATGAAAAAGACGGTTATAGACTTGGGACATAAGGCAAACTGATTACCATTAGGAAAATACTGTAGATGTTACATAGCTTAATTTCCAAAGATTGCCATTTGGCTAACAATGGGATACCCGCCCTGAATCAAGACAAAAAAAAAAAAAAAGGAAACCCCCTTCTTTACATAGATAGCCACTCCAGCTTTTTTCCTTTGGTTTGAAGCCTGAATAATATGTGAATAGTATCTATTTGCAAATGCCGATGAGCCTCTTTTGTCTAAATAGGTCTCCTGCACAAAAAGTATATCTGCCCCCTTTTGCTGAAATTCCCTCAGTGCTAGATGTCATTTATAATTTGAGTTTAGGCCATTTACATTTAAAGACAACATCCAAACCATCTTTGCATTGGAAATGAAAGAAGCTGGATGTTCATCTGATCTGTCATATCAGGATGGCGAGCCACCAGAAAATAAAGGACCTCATCCAGTGTAAATTTCCATGGCAGTCCCAGGAGTAAAGAAAAGGTAGAGCAGAAGGAGAGACAAATAAGAAAGAGGCTAAGGACAAGTAGAAGAAAAAACAATAACCAATGTAAGGCCTGTAAAACCATAACACAACGAGCAAAGCAAAAAGCAATTATCAATCAATAAAGTTCCAAAATACCCCCTACACCGTACCCCCAGGTGTAGGGACTATGATTTTATTTGTCAAATGAGAAACCTAAAATTACTAATGAACATTTGGGGTTAGTGTTAGTTGGTAATCAGTAGTAGGTCACATAAAGTTCGACAACTAATGAGAATCTGCCAGTGGCAAAGTAGGATAACTAGGGCACAAAACCACTATGACTACAGTGTATAAGTTTGGGAAAAATGGAAGTCTCTATGGAGCCAGCCCCTTTACACCAAGGTCGTACGTTTCACATAGGAGGAGGGGGAAGGTGATCCCAACCTGGCAGGTCGGGGATGTGTATGGCCAGAACATCACAGGATGTTTGAAGATTCTCTGGAAATCATAAGACTGTAATTTTGATGTTAGGTTTAGGTTTTGCGAAGATGTTAATGCAGAGCTCCAGCCCCTCCTCCAAAAGTTAAAAGTCAGCAGCTAAAAATACTGTAGTTGCTGACTTTAATATTAGGACACTTACCTTTCCAGGGGTCCCGCGCTGTCGGCACCCCAGACGAGTTTTCAATCGGCACTCAGGTGCTGCCGCTGCCATTTCTTGTAATGGAAACTGGCAGTGAAGCCTTGCGTCTTCACAGCCGGTTCCCTACTGCACATGCGCCAATGGCCCGGCGGCGGGGGAAGGAGGGGCTAAACTTCCTGCATCTAGGTCTGCGGTGAGGTCTCCCGAAAGTGGGAACGGGTACCTGTCAAAAACAGGTATCCGCTTCTCAATCCCCCCTCTGAAATGTGCCAAATATGGTAGCGGAGGGGGGAGGAAGCAAACAAACAGAGCTTCCACTTTTGGGGGGAGCTCTGCTTTAAATGGAAAGCTCCATTGGTATGTCACTTTTGCCTTACGCAAAAGAGATAGAAGCAGTCTTCATTTTTGGAGGGTCAGCCAGGATAGGTCATGGAATAACTGGACAGGTTTCCCTTTGGAAAGTATAGGGCGCACTGAGCAGGCTTTTTTCATCATCTACTCCTTCAAGGTGTACGAATGAATTCTACAGATAACCGCCCTTTCAGACACGCCTCCCTGGACATTTTTTTGGTGGTCTTATTGGATTGTATGTGTGTGAATTCTCAATTCGGGTCCTTTCTCCTTTTCCTGAGAGTTGTGCCCATTTTATGCTGTGCTGTCAAACCAGAGCCTGTGTTGATTATGCTTTAGTTTATGAATGAACCAGAGCCTCTGTATCCTGTTCAATAATATGCAGTGTATCAAGAATAATTTATATATATGTGTATGTATATATGTGTGTGTGTGTATATATATATATATATATATATATATATATATATATATATTATCTCACAAAAGTGAGTACACCCCTCACATTTTTGTAAATATTTTAGATCTTTTCATGTGACAACACTGAAGAAATGACACTTTGCTACAATGTAAAGTAGTGAGTGTACAGCTTGTATAACAGTGTACGTTTGCTGTCCTCTCAAAAAAACTCAACACACAGCCATTAATGTCTAAACCCCTTTCAACAAAAGTGAGTACACCCCTAAGTCAAAATGTCCAAATTGGGCCCAATTAGCCATTTGTCCCCCCTCGGGTGTCATATGACTCATTAGTGTTACAAGGTCTCAGGTGTGAATGGGGAGCAGGTGTGTTAAATCTGGTGTTATCGCTCTCACTCTATCATACTGGACACTGGAAGTTCAACATGGCACCTCATGGCAAAGAACTCTCTGAGGATCTGAAAAAAATAATTGTTGCTCTACATATAGATGGCCTAGGCTATAAAAAGATTGCCAAGGTTAGTGATGAGCTGAACACCCCCCTGTTCGGTTCGCACTAGAACATCTACCGAACATGAAAAATCACAACTCATTTTAAAGGCTTAGATGAAAATGACTGTTAATCACTGCTGGCCAGGGGATTCAAACCCACGACCTTGTGCTTTCATGCTGGAAATTCTACCACCAAGCCACCGTCAAGCTTGCTGGTTAAACAATCACTATCCCTGTCTAACTAACTTCTATTTCGCCCTACAAACAATACAATTAGCAGTAGAGTGTTAGGTTAATCAGCAAGCTTGGTGGTGGCTTGGTGGTAGAATATCACACTTGTAAGAGCGAGGTTGTGGGCTTGAATCCCTTGGCCTACAGGTGATTAATTAATAATGCAATACTGTAATTTATTAGGAAATACCATAAAATGGAAACCGCACTCTTATGATCCTGGAAGGACTGGTGTGCAGCTGGCAGGCTTTTTTTTATATGCTTTCCATTTTATTACTCATGTAAGTGCATTATTTTATGGTATTACCTAATAAATTATGGTATTACACTATGGTGCCTCTCCCATTGCTTTGTATGGGGTATTCATGTCCTGTCGCCATGTGAGTTCTGAATGGAGGCCTAAGGATGAGCACCATGTGATCCACTTTTTGGAGCTGGATGCCTGTTGAGTGATACAAGCGCTATTGACCCTTGAGGTCAGGTTGTTCTGGTGAGCAGATTAACCTAGCGGTGGAGGATATTTAATTTGGTGGTGGATCCTTTATCAAATCATGGGTATAGTTACATAGTAGTTGAGCTTGAATAAAGACAACAGTCCTCTCCAAGGAGAATAAATTAAGTGCTTGTAATCGCTCCTCATACTTAAGGTCCTCCAGTCCCCTAATTGGTTTAGTTGCCCTTCTTTGGATTTTATCCAGTTCCAGCACATCCCTTCTGAGGATTGGCGACCGGAACTGGACAGATTACTCCAGATGTGGCAGGACCAGTGTTTTATAAAGTGGTAGGATTATAGTTTTATCTCTGGAATATATCCCCTTCTTTATGCATGCTAATATTCTGTGGGCTTTGACAACTGCAGCTTCACATTGCATGCTATTGCTTAGTCTATCTTCTACTAGAACCCCCAGATCCTTCTCCATCCTGGATTCCCCCAGAGGTTCCCCCCTAGAGCATAATTTGCGTTTATGTTTTTTGCCCCCAAGTGCAGTACCTTACATTTTTCTACATTAAATCTCATTTGCCATGTAGTTGCCCACTCTGTTATTTTGTTCAGGTCATCCTGTAAGATTTCTATATCTTGATGAGAAGTTATTGCCCTGCATATTTGTCATCCGCGATAACTGGGATTGAGCTACTGATCCCATCCTCTGTTATTGATGAATAAACTGAACAAATTTGGCCCCAGGACTGAGCCTTGGGGGACCCCACTTACCACTCCAGTCGAGTCTGAGTACACGTTATTTATTACCACCCTTTGGACATGCACATGTAACCAGTTTTGTATCCAAGAACAAACCTTGAGGTCGATGCCTGCAGACCTTAGTTTCTAGATTAAGCGCTTGTGGGGAACTGTGTTGAATGCCTTAGCAAAATCCAGCTACACCACATCCACTGGTCTCCCCCTATCTAGCTCATAGCTCCCCTCCTCGTAAAATATTAACAGATTGGTTTGGCAAGAACGTCCTTTTGTGAACCCGTGCTGATTACTGCTGATGATACTGTTGATCTTAGCAAATTCTTGGATATAGTCCCTTTATCATCCCTTCCAAAAATTTACATACAATTGATGTCAGGCTGACCAGTCTATAGTTTCCTGAATTTTTGTCATTTTTTATCATTTTTGTGTTTTATTTTCACGTTGAAGATTTAGATTTTTATTATATGTTGGGCAATCATGGGTGTTTGACACTGACTTTTTATCACTTTACACCAATTATTTTTTTTGTGAATGTCAATTTGTGTTTTTCATGATTTAGCGCAACTATTATTGGTATTTTTGTATTTTTGGTTGTAAATATTTAGCAGGTGACAAGTGCATGTGGCCTCATAAGCTTAAGGAGTCAAATTTTTTGGTAAGCAAATGGTATGCGCTTTGTCCTGGTGATAGAACATGAAACTTGGTGCAACCAGCTTGCAGTGGATCTGCACAGGTTTATAGCAGCACAGTTTTATTTAATTTTTTGTATGAAATGTATGTTTTATGCTTATTATTTATTGTACTAGCACTTTGAAATGTACATATAGTAATTATTCTCAATATCTATCCCACTATAGCACTTTATTGTGGTACACACTAATATAATGGATGTTTTTTCTTTGTTTATGTTTGCTTAAGTAAGATTTTTTGTTTTATTGCGATTTTGCACATTTGAAAGCACATTAATAGCGTTTAAAATAAGAGACAGCTCACCAAATTTTGTTATAGCAAAAGATATTTGTGTTGATGTATTTGGAAGCCTTTTTAGGTGCTGCTTTCTCATAGGTGATATTGATTTGTACTCATATTTTTATTTTTCATTTGTTGTTTTCACATACACGGAGGTACATACATATATAAAAACAGGAGACATAGTGAGATGTGTACATTTTTCTGCTTCACCTTGGCTCTGTTCTGCATATGCGCAGTTCCAAAAGCTGGACGATTATTGGACAGCTGAGCTCCGCCTGACTCGGGCAGTGTGGCGTGTACTGGAGTGTGTATGTGACGTGCATTGTGCTTGGTGCCTGTTTTCACTAGTTTTGAAAAAGAGGGGAGGGAGGGGTAGGAAGGACCAACTCCTTGCCTTAACCCCAGCTAGCCTGCAGTGCCCTATAGCCCACCTTCCCACTGTGTCCTACAGCTCACCTTCCCACAGTACCTTACAGCCTACAGCCCACCATTCCACAGTGCCTTACAGCTCACCGTCCCACTGTGCCCTACAGCCCACCTTTCCACCTGTGTCCTACAGCCCACCTTTCCACCTCTGTCCTACAGCCCACCTTTCCACCTGTGTCCTACAGCCCACCTTTCCACCTCTGTCCTACAGCCCACCTTTCCACCTGTGTCCTACAGCCCACCTTTCCACCTCTGTCCTACAGCCCACCTTTCCACCTGTGTCCTACAGCCCACTTTCCCACCGTGCCCTACAGCCCACCCTCTCACTGTGCCCTACAGCCTAGAGTCCACCTTCCCACAGTGACCTAATCCCCACCCTCCCGCCGTGCCCTACAGCCCACCTTTCTACCTGTGTCCTACAGCCCACCTTCCCACCGTGCCCTACAGCCTACAGTCCACCTTCTCACAGTGTCCTTCAGCCCACTCTCCCACACAGCCCTACAGCCTGCATGCATGGAATGGACAATTATGTAAGAGGAGGAACTCTGCAAACTCTGGTGTAAAGAGGAACTCTGATGTAAGGGGGCTCAGAGCCCTCTTTCATCAAAGTTCCCTCTTACAGTGTAAGGGGGAACTCTGCGGATTCTGATGACAGGGGCTCATTAAGACAGGCACCTCCTGAATCCTGTCCTCCATGCAGAGCTACTGTCTGCTGTGTGTCCATCCCTGTTGGAGCTGCATGCAGACCGCCCATAGAAGTGGATGCAGATGCAGCAGCTGCTTTCAGATATGTTCATGCCCACATGTCAAATTTTGACATGCACTTTTGCCTGTGCAGCCACTGTGTCTGCATCCATTTCTATAGGCTGCCTGCACGCAGCTCCAAGGTGGATGTATACACAGCAGACAGTGGCACAGTATGGAGGACTGGTCTGAATGAGCCCTATGGGGGAGCTTTGGGGACGCTGATGTAAGGGGAAACTCCGGGGACTCTGATGTAAGGGGGAACTCTTCGGACTCAAATGTAAGGTTGGAACTCTGTAAACCCTAATGTATGTTTGGAACTCTGTAGAAGAACAATTCTCCTGCGCTTGAGTAAAAAAATAGGCCGGAGGGAAGAGGATTACTTCAGACTTGAGTGGACAAAGCTTGTGGTCTTGCTGCCCCTTCAGGATCAAGGGTATCCGAAACCAACTAGGGAACAACAACAAAAATAAAAGGGGCGGTGCACCGACCTAGTGCATTACTACTAAAAATGTATTAAAAATATTAAAAAGTATACATTATACTCACAAAGCAGGTGTGAATGGACACACATCAACATAATACAAATAAAGTCTCCAAGGTAGCCAAGGAACCGCACTGTGCTGAATGGTATTCAGTATGCCGCATGGGGCTGCTGTGTCTAGGCTGACGCGTTTCAGGAGCGAACCCCCCTTCCTCAGAGCCAAAAAGAGTTGCTGCTGGCAACACACAGAAATATACTGTGCAAACCCTGATGTTGAAGGTGGACAGAGAACCCAGCTATTCTTTTCCTAGCTAGAACCTTATCTGATGTTTTCATGTATGTCAAATTCCCTGAGTTCCCCAGGAACCTTATCCTAGCTACTATCACCAGGATTTATAGCCAAATTGGCAACTCCAACACTTCTATAGGGATGCACAATAGCATTTTTGTGCATTGTGTCAAGTACACAATGCACACACCGGGCCTAGGGTGTGCTGTTCACTTCCACGTGTGGTCTCGGCTTCTATTATGTTCATGCTCAAGAGGCACTACCATCTACATATGTGAGCCTTGTTCTACTGTGAAAAGGTCCCAATATACCACCGGGTGATACCAGACACGGTTTGTCACAGAGAGTGTGAATATTGATCATTACCTTCTTTATTCATATTGAATCTGGTAAGGGGCCACTCTATCCCCTTGTTTTTTGAGTCACGTGGTGCTGGTTTGCAATTTCAGATTACAAGACTGGAAGATGACACTTTGAATCATCAGTTCACCTTTTCAGAGACTTATTGTTTTGTGCACAGTCACTGGTCTATTCAATTTGGTCAGAGTCAATTTGCACTGTTTATATCAGAGTTGGTTTATTGAGCTTTTGATGGTATATTATCGCCATACTATCACCATATCACTGTGTAACATTTTACTATTTACATTATTTATGCATTTTTATGTATTAAGTTCGTGTTGAGCGCGCTACTTTTTCTATCTTTGTGCATTACAAAGCTCCAACACTGGTGTCAGCGAGTTCAATAATAATTCTCAGCACTGGTGTCAATGGATGCAATAATATCAGGGGAGGACGGGGGCGGGGCGGGGGGGGCAGGGCTGATGTCCTGTAAAATGGCTGCACTGCTTCTGCCACAGACATGCCTAAAGGATTCCTGGTGAAGAGAAGTAAAAAGTCTCTGCCACTGACCTACTGAGTGCGGGATGAAGACAAGGACAGAGCGCAGGCCTCCCTCCCCAGCATGGATGGTGTAAACTGTGTCTGAGCAGAGGCCTCTGCTGGCCAGGTTGGGAACCCAGATTCAGCCTGAGGGTGAGTAGAGAGTACCTGGAGCAGGGCTTCAGCCTGGAATGGGGGTCAGGAGGAGGCCCGGGAAGAAGGATAGTGGGAGGGGGGCCGAGTCACTGGACCATGTGCCTTTGGTTTGTACTTGCCCCCTGGGCTGCAAGTTGCCAGTCTGCCCTTGAATAATAACCCTCAACATAGCTTGCGGCACTGGTGTCAGTGAAAGCAAAAATAACCTCCAACACTGAGGTCACCGGAAGCATTATAATCACTCAGCATTGGTGTCATTGGATTCAATAGTAACCCCAACACTGATGTCATTGGATGCAATAATAACCCCCAGCACTGGTGTCATTGGATAATAACCCCCAGCACTGGTGTTAGTGGATGCAGTAATAACCCCCAGCATTGGTGTCAGTACTATTAACCATATACACACACACATCGGTGGTCACTGGCAGTTCATTTTAACCCCCCCCCCCCTCCCTGGATCCCTGCATTGGTGGTTAGTGGCATTGAAGTAAACTCCCCATTGGTGATAATAACAGTGATAGTGAAAGTAAGTGAAAGTTGAATCCTCAATTCCACCTATTCCTCCCCCACATTGGTGATCATTGCAGAGAGCAATAACCCCCCCCCCCCCTTTTCCATTTCTCCTTTACAGATACCAGAAACTATGAGCTAAGACTATTGAAGGTACAAGGAACAGTGATTGACATCATGGAGAGTATCATGAGAAAGTGTTCAGCGTTAACAGGTACATGCACTGTAAGAAATGTCAGAAGGGAAGGGGAAAGGAGAGAAGAAAAAAAAAAATACAATATGGAAAGGGTTGCTCCAATCCCCTTATGGAAGCATTGCATTTGCTCTGGCTTCCATTTCATTCTTCAGCATCTAGGTGCATGTGGATCATTAATTTCTATGTCAGCACTATCACCCACTCATAATACTATATATAATTCACATTGTCCTTTAGGGCTCACATTATGCAGGAGTGCATCACATATTGTATATGCACTATTGTGGATAGAGGTATCCAGGGAAGAGAAGCAGTGCAGGGAATTAACATTTTTGTGTAAAGTACAGAAAGCAGAGGGATATCCTCAGTGACCTCATTATTGTCCAAATATAAACATGGCAATATTTGATCAGCGATGTCACCAGGGTTCCTAGGTGGTGTCATTTAACAAATATGGGCATGTCCATATTTGGTCAATGATGTCACCCAGGATACCCACCCCTTTGTTTGGATTCAGCTATCAGCTAAGAAGTCATTTGCAGTGAACAGTTGTCAGGAGTTGATGTGTCGGCATGTTTTTTGGGGCGGGTCAGAGGGCATCATTCATCATGATCGGTATGGATTTCTGGATCACTGGACGAAGTGATTGATGATTGATTTACATCTTGGGACATTTTTTCCATCTTGAAATGTCCCACAGACATCTATGAAGGGACTGGATACAATACCGACTCATTTTAATAAAAAAAGGTTCAAAAAAGCCACACAAGTGATAGACAAAAAATATGTCATACTCTTTTATTAGTTGTGTTTTCATGATACTTCAATAATGTTAACCTTATATATTCTGTGTATTTACATGTATCCTCTAACAAAAAATGTATAAATGAAATAGAAGAATATAAAAATACCTTGACTTCTGCTTAATCATGTTTTATACCATGCAATTTTTGTGATGTAGGAGTGCTAAACCTTATGGAGATGTGTTATAACACGATCAGGGCCGGGACAAGGGGTGCGCAGGAGGGACGGTTGCCCTGGGTGCAATGGTTTATTGCAGGGATGGGGGGCGCCTTGACCCTAAACCTAAAGGGGAGGGAGGCGCAGTTTGGCATCCTTGCCCTGGGCGCTGGATGACCTTGTCCCGACACTGAACACGATGGGTGGTTTACGGTCCTGGAGGCTGTTCACCAGCAACTGTGGGGTCTTGCTGGATTCCCAGAGGAGTTAATTGAAGTTTTGAAAGAATGGGAGCTTGTATAGACCTTTTAAAAGGTTTTTATTTTAATTAAAAATAAGATAAGTGAAACCAAAAAAAAAAAAAAAATTAATTATCCAATTCTTTTTCAGGTTTTCTTTACTCTAACTGATGCTGTAAAGTTAATTTTTAGGGTGGAACTCCGCTTTAAGGGTAGACAGTACAACTACAATACACTTTAATACAGTAGGAATCAGAAGGCCCTGCTCAGAGTATTATTTCTACCAAATCAAAAAGTTTAATTTATCAAAGGGGCCCCATGACATATACCAGTCGTAATAAACATCAATCACAGCAATTACAGTGCAAGTCAATAATTCTCTCAATAAATCAACTGTAATCAACATGACTCAAAATTCAAGTTCAATAAAGCAAAAGTCCCAGTAAAAATTGAAATAGAGAAGCTCTATGTGAATCCATCTTGACTGGTAAAGGAATAGCCAGAAAAGTAATTATTTTTATAACAGGGTAATGTTGTTTAGGTAAAGTCCAGCAAAAAAGTGTACACCATTGATCCTATGGTAAATGTGGTATGTGTAAAATTGCAATTAACACTGTGGGTGATCAAGGGGCTAAATGTGTACCTAGGGGCATGTTTCTAACTGTATGGGGGCAGGGCTTGTGAAATGACCATAGAGACATGTGATCCTATATAGAAGGAACACAGGCGCTCTGTGATCATTCCAGAGAGAAGAACGGTCGGCTGTGTTTACAACAGCTGACCGTTCTCTCTCAGCGGGGAACGATCGTGGGTGGCAGGTGGCAATCGGAGTCACTTGTCCCGTGCATCAGAGTCCCTGCTGACAAATGGGGGCAGGAGCGCGCCGGCGGCGGCGGCGGCGTGTGCTCGCCCCCTAGCTGCAGGCGCATGACCGACGTAGAGTTCACGCAGGAGGGGCTGCCTGCTGCAGTAAAACTGAGGCGGGTGGTCCGGAAGTGGTTAAGGGGGCAAAACCTTCCAGGGCTGAAGTGGTTAATCAAAAATGCTCAATCTTTCTCCCTTCGTGGGTGTTCCACCAATATAACAAATCCGCGTTTCACCACAAACGTGCTCAGTTAAACTCTCACCTTCAGCAATGGGTCCTTGCCATTACGGCTTGGTCAGAATACACCTTTTAGACTTTCTTGTTCTGCTGAAGCCTAGGAAAGTCTAAAAAGTGTATTCTGACCAAGCCGTAATTGCAAGGTCCCATTGCTGAAGGTGAGAGTTAAACTGAAGGAGGGAGCACGTTAGTGATGAAACACGGATTTGTTATATTGGAACACCCACACAGGTAGAAGGATTGAGCATTTTTGATTATTATTAGTTATTATAAACTGCACTGTTGTGGACTATTTTTTATATTTTTTATTTCTATTCTAATTTCATTTTAATTGATCACTGCATGTATTTATTTAGCACTGGTTAACCACTTGGTGACCACACGCCACAGATGTACGGCGGCAGTCTGGCTCTTCCAGGCAGAGTCCCGTACATGTACGGCAGTCACCTGGAAGGAGCTAGGGGGCGATCGCACACTGCCGGAGGCTCGTCAGCTGGGAAGCTAGTGCGTGTGGCAGGCGGCTCTGATGGACGCCGGCCACTTGCGATCTCCCGCAGCTGAGAGAGAAGGACGGACGGCTGATGTAAACACAGCCATCCATACTTCTCCCTGAAGTGATCACAGATGTCATGTGATCCTGCTATATAGGATCGCATGTCTCTGTGATGACTTCACAAGCCACGCCCCTCCCACAGTTAGAATCACGCCCCTAGGGACACATTTAACCCTTTGATCACCCATACTGTTAATCCCTTCCCTGCCAGTGTCATTAGTACAGTAACAGTCCATATTTATAGCACTGATTACTGTAGTAATGTCACTGGTACCGCCCAAAGTGTCAAAAATATCAGTTAGGGGTCCGATCTGTTCACCCGCAATGTCGCAGTCCCGCAAAAAATCGCTGATCACCGCCATTACTAGTAAAAAAATAAAACAATGGGGGCGTGGCGACCGCCGAGCAAGATGGCCGCATAGGTTGAGAGCTCCAGGCGGCATCCGGCTTCTACTATATCGACGGCCCATCACAGCATCCTCATGGACAACAACTACCCCGATCCTGATAGGGGAACACCTGCTCCACACAGCCACGATGGCTAGGAGACGAACGGCGGCACCCGCCGTCCGGAAACTCTCGGACTTTTTCCTCCCGGCGACTCACGGTCTTCGGCAACATGGCGCCGGAGACCGCTCGAATCACCAGCCGCCTCGCCCTCTAGGGGCAGAGTCGCCGGGGGATGACGTCACCCGGAGCGATCCCGCCACACGAACGGAGATACCCGCGCTGATGAGGTCTGAGAGGTCCACAGACTCCTCTCCCTCAACTCCTTCCACCCAAAGCCCGGCCAAGTCAAGGCCCAGAAGGGAAGACAGCCCACCGCCTCTCGATCTGGCATCCATGGAGGTGAGCAACCCCAGCACTGCGCCCTGTACACCTTGGGCCTACACCCCTCCTCCTGATCCTTTTGCCAACCTAGTTACAACTGGGCAGCCTGTATCTGACACCAGTCTAAAGGACATGCTTTCCATGCTTCACACCTCTATGCAAACAAATATCCTTGCCTCCATATCTTATTGCCATAAAGAATTGCATGGCATGGGGGATAGAGTCAATGCTGTTGAAACAAGAATGGAAGAATTTACCGTCTCTTACAATACTATGGTAGATGCCCACACCTCCCACCAGGAGGACATCCGTCACATACAGGCAAAACTTGCAGATCTCGAGGACCGTTCGAGACGCAACAATCTGAAGATCAGGGGCATACCAGAATCAGTTCTTCCAGCCCAATTACCCTTATATGTAAAGGACTTATTCCAAAAAGCAGTGCCTGATCTTTCCAATGCAGATCTCACAATAGATCGCATACATCGGATCCCTAAGCCCTCATTCCTTCCACAAGAGATTCCACGTGACGTTTTGTTGCGGATCCATTTCTTCCAGGCAAAGGAACGGATTCTAGAAGCCTTCCGTCGCAAAGATCGCCTCCCTGAGCAAGCAATACCATTACAAGTCATGCCGGACTATTCCCAATATACCCTCCAACTCAGAAGGAACCTCAACTCCATCACGAAAGCCTTGCGGAACAACAAGATCATGTATAAGTGGAAGTACCCAGCGAAGCTCTGTGTGACCCACCAAGGATCTACTTCTCACATAGTCTCCGTGGACCAAGGCATCCGCCTCCTCCGACAGTGGAACGTCATCCCTGAACCGACGGACCAGCAACGCCCAACTGCGGGACCCCCACCTTCTCGCCTTCAACAGGAATGGCATGTTGTCCCCGGACCCTCCAAGTCCTCACGCCATAACAAGTGAGGATGGCTATGTGAACATTAGCCGGGTGCGCCTGACCCTCCTGCCTTTGGTAGCACTCACCACCGTGCTCCTTACCCCACCGCCATCGCAGTTATTGCTGCGCCTTTGACCCGTCAGGGTCATGCCTTTTTATCCCCTATGTGTTTTGTTTGTTGTGTTTTTTCTCTTTTTTTCCTGTCACTTGTCGTTTTGCAGAACAGGACTCTCTACCGACCCATGGATCAACCTTCAATTGCATCGTTCGGATACGGCTAATTTCCACCACCAAGTTGGACATTCTACTCTTCCACGCCTGCTGTTACATGGACAATGTCGGACATGTGCGTTCGCTGTGTCAACATGGTACCGTGAGTTTACGCCTCAGCTGCTAGCCTTTATACACGCTATTGAGATCTCTTTTTCCCACTGCAGTGATGTACACAATGTTTTGGTTCCCATGCTAATGCCATGATGTCTTTAAATTTGCTATCCCTTAATGTTAAGGGTTTGAATCACCCGGTGAAGCGCTTCTCCATGTGGAGGGAGGCTCAGACACACAAAGTGGATATCCTGGCTATACAGGAGACGCACTTCAAACAGGGACATATTCCCAAATGTACGCACCAGAACTTCCCCGCACATTTTCCAGGCTTCGGCCTCTGAGAAGAAGAGGGGGGTAATGGTGGCTGTCCGCGACTCGGTGTCCTTCACCTACTCCAAGGTGGTGCAGGACATCGAGGGGCGATATCTAATCATTAACTGTACCATAGATGGTTGTATGTATACCTTGGTTAATGCCTATGCTCCCAATGTACACCAATTAAGGTTCCTGCGCAAGCTTTGCTGTAAGGTCAACAAAATCAAAACGGGCAGACTAATCATGTGTGGAGACTTCAATTTGGTAGCGGACCACGCCGTGGACTCGTCCTCTAAGAGGAGTCCATCCACGCCATCCCTTGCATCCCTTATCCACTCCGAGGGACTCCACGACGTGTGGCGCTACCAACACGCTGAGGAGAGGGACTATTCCTTCTTCTCGGCCGTCCACAATTCTTACACAAGGATTGATATGTTTCTGGTGGACACCTCAACTGTCCCCCATGTCCTACATACGTCCATCTCCCCCATTACTTGGTCGGATCACGCTGCCATTCATATGTCCTTGTCATTCAAACCTGTTTCCCCGACCACATTCATTTGGAGGTGTAATAATTCTATTCTTTCAGACCCAGACTCCCTCACACATTTACAAACCCGACTGCGAGAATTTTTCAGTATCAATGCCACTCCTGACATGGACCCCTTCACTCTATGGAACGCTCATAAAGCGTTCGCTAGAGGCCTACTTATTCAAATGGGCTCCAGGTTGAAGAAGAAATTTCAACTTCGCTTCACTGAACTAACTACCCAAATAAAGGACCTAGATGATTCCAACAAAAAGGCTCCCTCTGCCACTAATGCTACCCGACTTTCCTCCCTTAGACTGGATCTACGTAGGCTCCTGACAGAAAAACATGATATCATGCTGGCACGCCTTCGTTTACGATACTATACGTCACACAACAAGGCTGGGAAATTTTTGGCCTCCAGACTTAAGGCCAAACGGACTAGGACCAAAATAGATCACATCTTCCATCCGCACAATGATCAAAAGTTAACACACCCCCAAAAAATAGCAGACGCATTTGCTGACTACTATGCCACCTTATACAATCTAAGCTCAGATCCCTCCACCCCCCAACCCACAAATGAGGGCATTCAGGCGTTTCTCCAGCGCCTGCAATTGCCAACTATCTCGAGTGAAGCTCTTTCCTATCTAAATAGTCCCTTTACATTACAGGAACTTACCAAGACGTTTCGTTCCCTTCCCATGAACAAATCGCCGGGCCCCGATGGTCTAACCAATGAATACCTCCGATCCCTACAAGAAATACTCTCCCCGCACCTACTTAATGTTTTCGCTGAAGCAACAGCTCAAGGACACTTCCCAAGCGAGATGTTGCAGGCCAACATCACCACCCTCCCCAAACCTGGTAAACCCCCCACTACCCCTGCCAACTTTAGACCAATTTCGCTTTTAAACAATGATGTTAAGCTTTATGCCAAGCTCGTAGCTAACCGCCTGGCACAATTTCTGCCTTCACTGCTCGGGGGCGATCAGATGGGGTTCGTCAGGGGACGCCAGGCACCTGATGCTACGAGGCGTGTTATAAACTTGTTACACCACGCTGAAAAACACAAAACGCCTTCTCTGCTTCTATCCATAGACGCAGAGAAGGCGTTTGATCGAGTGCACTGGGAATACATGCGGGCGGTCCTACATAAATTTGGGTTCGCAGGTCCTATTGTTTCCTCAATATTAGCCCTCTACTCCACACCATCGGCCAAAGTGCTCTCGGCAGGGACGCTGTCCAAATCGTTTTCCATTACTAATGGGACGAGGCAGGGATGCCCATTATCACCCCTTATTTTTAATTTATTGATTGAACCCCTGGCTGAGTCACTCCGAACAGATCCATTGGTATCTGGTTTTAAACTGGGTCATAATAGCCATGTTATTACATTATTTGCGGATGACGTCATCTTAAGCCTGACGAACCCTATCGTGTCCCTCCCTGCAGCACATCGAATATTGCAAAATTTTAGTGCAGTGTCGTACTATAAAGTAAATTTTTGTAAATCTGTTATCCTTAATATGAATGTTCACTCCTCTACCCTCCACCATCTCCAGACTACACTACCTTACACGTGGACCTCCCAGTCCCTACCTTACCTAGGTATCCAGATCTCGTTCCTGCTGTCTACCCTCCTTCCCTCCAACCTAAAACCCCTATCAGCATCCATCTCCAAAGACGTAATCACGCTTAGGCCCTCCGAGCTTTCTTGGGCTGGCAGAATAGCCTCCTTTAAAAGGGTATGTCTTCCGAAAATTCTTTACATTTTCCGTACGCTCCCCATATCCATTCCCAAAAAGTTCTTAGACCCGCTATCTAAACTACTAAGAGCGTTTGTATGGCAGAAAAGAAGAGCAAGATGTAAATACTCCCATATGCTACGTCATAAGCAAGTAGGAGGCTTGGGTATGCCAGATATTGTAGACTACTATCACGCAACCAGGCTAGCACCACTCCGTAACTGGTTTTCCAACCCCCAATCTCTCCCCTGGATCCCAGTGGAGGCTGCATTGTCCAACGTGGCAGACCTTAGCCTTCTCTTGCTAGCCGACATATGGAGGCCCCTGACCCTGTCCTCCCTGCCCCCCACGATTAGAGCTTCTATCCAGTCCTGGAGACTCCTGTGTACCCACTTCTCACATGCTACTCCTACCTTGACAATTCCTTTCCCGATGGCGGTACTCAATGTGCTGATCCCGTTCTCTTCCGTTGCCCAATTCTTGTCCGCGGGTATATTACAGATTTCCCAACTGTACCAAGGACGATCCCTACGTCCATTCAAGGAACTCCAACAGGAGTTTGCCTTGCCCGCCAGAGCTGCATACACATATAATAGTATATCCAGCTTCCTACGCAAATTTCCCCCGCCAGCCCCTTCCATCCCTGTATCCGTATGGAAATTTTTTACGGACCCGACGGTCCCCACTAAAGGTATATCCTTATTTTATAATATGTTTGGGTGCAAAACTAACTTTGTGAAAACTCCACACATGATTAAGTGGGAGGAGGAACTTCAACTGACATTCTCTGATAAGCAATGGCAAATAGCTATCCGGTCCTCCTACAATACTTCCCAATGCGTCAATCATTGGGAACAGACGCAAAAGATCATTACCAGATGGTATCTCACGCCTTATAGGCTTTCTAAAATATACCCAACCCATAGCCCACTATGTTGGCGCAACTGTGACCGACCAGGCACACTACTACATATTTTCTGGTCCTGCTTGGGATTGACAAGCTACTGGAGAAAGGTATTTGAAGTTCTATCCGACATCACTGGGATCCTCCGCAAACCCAATCCGGCAATGGCCCTTCTCTCTCTGGGGATGGATGGTATCCCTCTAGATATGAGAACGGTATATTGCCATATTCTCACTGCAGCTAGAACATCCATTGCAAGACACTGGAAACAACCGGTGGCCCCATCTCATCTGGAGGTGGTAAAGCTGGTTAATCTCCAATACTCTTTGGAAAAAGCCTACGCTTACTCAGTTGCACGAGGAGCTAAGTTCCATAAAGACTGGCACATGTGGACCCATAGCCGATACTATATTCCTGCCACATGAGGTTGATGCTTTGTTTCCTTGTTCCTTGTTTACTGCTCGTTTGCTGCTCGGCAGCACTTGCCTTACTGAGACAGTATCTGGACTAACTGTTAGGCAATATTGTTTATGAGCTACAACTTGTACTTTTGACCACGTTTATACGATACCTGTTCAAGTTCTGTATCGAGTTTCTGCATACCCATGTTTTTTTTTTTTTTTATTTCTCTTATTGTTATTGTTTTGTTTTGTTTTGTGTAGTTTATTGACTATGATTACATTCTCTTCGTGATTGTATTGTTCATTTATATGCTCTAAAATCAATAAAAATTTATTGAAAGTAAAAAATAAAACAATAAAAATGACATAAATCTTTCCCGTAGTTAGTAAACGCAATAACGTTTGCGCAAACCAATCAAAATACGCTTATTGCGATTTTTTTTTTACCAAAAATATGTAGCAGAAAACAAATTGGCCTAAATTTTTAAATTTAGATTTTTAAATTTTTTTTTTTTTGAGAATTTTATATAAAAGGATGTGAAAAATATTGTTATTTTTTTCAAAATTGTCTCTTTTTTTGTTTATAGCGCAAAAAATAAAAATCACACAGGTGATCAAATACCACCAAAATAAAGCTCTATTTATGGGGAAAAAAAGGACGTCAATTTTGTTTGGGTACAGCGTCGCACGACCACGCAATTCTACGTTAAATTCATGCAGTTCCGAATCGAAAAATAGGGTCTGGTCATTTAGCGGTCAAATCCTCCGGGGCTAAAGTGGTTAAGCATGATGTTTTTATGATTTATATGAATTGGGATTGCAGTCAACCATAATGCAAAATTCTAACTTTAATTACACTTTTATTTTATTTTTTTCACAAAAAGGTGCTTTATTGAAGTAATGAAAACAGTGACAATTCAACAAAGTAATTTGTCAAAAGCATTAACATAGCACAAAGAGTATCACACATTTCTTCAAACATAGCCATAATATAGTTGAGTGGTATAAGGCGCATAGTATAAAAGTGTCGGCTCGATAGAGCATTTCAAATTACAGTCAAGAAGTGGTGTAATCACATCGAGCCACATAAGGATGTGTGAGTACGTAACTGCTTCAAAAGACTATCATTAATCATGTATGTAACAATTGGCAAATAGAACAGTAATCACCATAAGATAGAAGGGGATATGGTGACAAGTTGAAAAAGGAAAAGAAAGAAAGAAGAGGGGGTGGTAAGGAATTCCATTCCATTTTTGTAGTTATTTGTGGCCTTTAAAGGGTGCAGTAACGGCAGTTAGTTAGCCAGTGTCAAGGTATGATGCAGTTTTAAAGCTGGTTAGCTAGTTCATGTAGTGTATTTCAACGTGTCATACTCCTGAGACACAGAAAAAAGTGTCCAATTAGCCCATAGTTTACGGAAGGGTTTGTGGCGTTCCATTTTTAAAGCAATAGTTTTTTCCATCTGATCTATTCTCATGATCCAGTCCCTAACTTGAGGAGTTTCAAGAGAATTCCATTGCAGTGGGATTAAGCTTTTGGCTGTATTCAGGAGGTGGCGAGCGAGGGATTGTTTGTAGTTTTTGTAGGACATATGATTAATATGTAATAGAAAGGTAGGGGCGTCAAATTGTATTTTTATCCCGGTGATCTGTCCGATCCAATGGGCAACAGAAGTCCAAAATGGAGCTAGTTTAGGGCAAGACCACCAGATGTGTAAAAACGTACCCTGTGCTCTCCTGCATCTCCAGCAGGTATCAGTGAGCCCAGGGTACCATTGTTTTAACTTGACAGGAGTCCTGTACCACTGTGTGCGAATTTTGAAGGCAGTTTCCTGCATTTTAGTGCTAAGGGAGCATTTGTGCGAGAAGATGCACGACTTCCTCCATTGAGCAGCAGAAAATTGTAAATCCAGATCCTTTTCCCAAATCTTTTGGTAGGGATCCGGTTGAGTTTGGGGAGGTGTGCATAGCCATTTGTACGCCAGCGAGGTGACCTTTCTCATCGGGGTCCCCGACAGGCAGCATTTCTCGAAATCTGAAAGATCCCTTGTGAACTGGGATTTATGTTTGTTATTATGGAGGAAGCCGTGCACCTGCATGTAGTTCCATGAAGTCAGAGGTTTTGCGGTAGAGCATCTGTGTTTCAGCTCCTCGTATCTCAGTAATTTACGATTATGAAAGCAATTAAGTGCCAGTACGGGTCTGGTCATTCTCTTTTTATCTGGTACGAGGAAGGTTTTGTTGGCCATACCTGGTAAGAAGTCAGGGTTGTTATAGAGGGACGTAAGTGGACTCGGGGAGGAGGAGAGATTAAATGGAACCATAATTTTGCGGAAGATATTCAGGGTCGTGCCAATTAGGGGGTGAGACCTGACCTATTTTTATTATCAGTTTATGTTTCAGTTTTGGTTGAAGCGCAGCACAAATGTAGTTTGGTAACTCCAGTAGAATCCCATCGAGATCTTCTTAGATTTCCTACACAGTACAGTATGACATTTTGGTTAGTATGTTACTATTTAAGCAGCAGACCTTTTGGGCAGTAAAAAATGTGTGAATCATCATTTGTCTCCATTGAAAAGCAGTTTGTAATTAACTCTTTAATATGGATCACTATAGGGCAGTCAATTCACATTAAATACTTTTTTCAGGCTTTGAAGGGCTTGTTCTCTGGTGATTTGTTTCCATATATCTGGCAATTCGGCCGGTTGTGCTACATACTCTTTTGCAAACTCTTGATTAAACTTTACAAAGATGAACTTCCAGTAATCAGAGCACTCAATGCTGGGGTCAGGCTGAATCGACCAATCAGGATAATATGTACGATACTCTTTATAGGGATGCCATTTCAATTCAGTATCTGCATTTTTAAAATGTGTGTTAGATACAACAGCAGTAGAACAAATATCAATGACCAATTGCTCATTTTCCACAAAACGGTATTGTCCCAATCCTTTTGGTCTGTGGATGGAAGCTGCGTGATTCTTATGATCACCCCCTCCAGCCTCACAGGGGACTTTACAGAATGGACACTGCTTGCCACATCCAACCACCTTCCTGAATAATTCATCCAGAGGCTTCACTGTTACCCTAGTAAGAACGTACTCTATATCAAAAGATCTGAATTCTGATAGGATTTGTTGTTGTGTCCCTGTGAGGAAGTGTTCAATTTCTGAAGAGAACTGCTGAACATTCACCAAGTTGTGAAACCTGATGACTTTCATCTCTTTCTGTGAAATCACCAATTCTGTTTTTAGTAATTCACAGAACTGCTCCAAAAAACTTGACACAGAGTTTTCCTTCAGGCATCTTTCATTTTTCAGAGCTGATTTTATTTTCTTGTCAATGGATGACAAAATAAGTCCCTGCAATGTTTGTAAAGTTGATGCTCTGCGATATTTGTTTGTGATGTACGTTAAAATCCATTTCTTTGTAAAACTCCCATATGAACTGATGTATTCAACATACCTTTGGAATGACATGTCTTCTAGAAGCTCCTCTAATATTGTATACTGGAAAAAACTTCGACTGCTAAATGTGACATTTTCACAATCGCTTAAAATCTCATCCACCATTTTTTGCCCAAGATGTTTGAAAACATAATCCATTATTGCTGGCTTCAAGCACAGCTCACAAAACTGTCTGGCTCTGCTTCGACTTTCATCTTTTTTGTGGAAAATCCCAACAAATATAGACCAGTACTCAGGCTTTAGCTTTTCTAGACAAAGTTTAGGGTCATTCTCATGGATAAACTTGTCATGCAACTTCTGGAAGGCTTGAGAGGCTTTTCCAAAAATGAAAAGTTTGATATCCAGCTCAAATTGTTTGTTAAAGTTAAGCTTTTTCACATTTTTATCATTTAGTTTATTATTGATTTTGTGTAGCAGTTCCTTGGAGTAAATTTCATTGTAATCATCACTGGAAGACATCTTCTCTTTTATATACTCATCACTGATCTGAATAATTGAAGCAGCAAGATCGCTAACCTTATTAATATGCTCTTGCTTAAATATTCGATTGCTTAAAACTAATTTAATTGGATGATCAAAGTGCTTTTTATCATCTATACAAAACCTGACACCTTTATTTGCATATTGATGTAAAATATTAACCCTAATTAATGCTCTATTGATCTCAGGACCTTTACTGCTCATTTCAGATTTGAGAAGTTGAAGAAGAGAATGATCCACGTCACATCTCTTAAGTTCTTCGAACTGAAAATCTGATAGCGTCTTCTTCCACATCAACTCAAATTCTTGTTTCATTTCATCTTCACTTACTGCACGGTTATTCTGACTATATCTTTGCAGAAGATGTGTTATTCTATCTTCAATCAATGTCTGGGATTTCTGCTGAATGTCCTGGATTTGTATTTTCCCTTTCTGGATAGATACAGCCTCATGACACTTGCTAAGAGCATTTCTTTCAAGTTCTTTTCTCAGGCTCTGTATACTTAATTTGAATTCTTCTCTGTGTCGTTCTATGAGATTTGCATTTTCTGAGTTTTCAAAATATTTTTCTAGTGATTCAGTCATCTTGTTTTCTTCCTCCAGAAGAATATTCTGCAGCTCATGTTTGTTGATTTCAAATGTTTCTCCAGATTGATTTCTAATGTCATTTTCTGCGCTGATCTCCCAGTTGAGAATTTTTTTACAGAAATCCCATTCCCACAAGGAATATTGGGAAGACAATTTATTGTAGACTTTGGCTACCAGGCTGTTTCTAAAACTGAAGATGAATTTCTCGTGTTTCACAGACCGCCATAAGCTTTCTATCCAAGCAATAAAGTCAGGGATGCTGGATGGTTTGTTAATAGATTCCTCACAAACCAAAAATTCAAACAAATACATTTTAAGCTCCAGCACATTTGAGCTGTAGCCATAATTTACTGGAGCCATTGGTGGGTCTCCCTGCCAAAGGCCAGGAATGTACCGATTGTCCTTCTGAATATCGTATTTGATCACATCAGTGAAAGCTGAAATCTCATTTTTTTTCTCCATTTTGGCAGCCACTTTTGTCATTTCATTCAGCTGTTCCAGGAGTTTCTTTGTTTCTCTCTTGTTCTTATCAGGAGCCGATACATCGCTGACATTCTGGTGTACAAACTGGCAGTTTGGTTTCTTCCCAATTTCTTTCATTCTAAGAAAAGCATGGACCACGATCTGTAAAATATCCTTCATTTCTGTTGTGTTTTCCATGGCCATATTGACTATGGTGATATCACTCAGCCCAACCACTAGTGTGGCCAGTTCATTGTCATGTTCATAGCTGCCCTCCAGAGATGCCAACTCCAGAGCTTTCAGCCCTTCCGTGTCAATCACCAGGATGAAGTGGCAGCCTAGCTTTTCATGAAAGTTCTCTTTTACCCTTAGAAGAGTCATGAAGGCCCCTCGTGTGCATCTTCCACTGGCCACAGGGAACTGCAGACCAAACATGGTGTTTAGAAGGGTGGATTTTCCCGTACTCTGCACTCCCAGCACTGTTATCACTCTCAATCTACATTGTCCTCTTGTTCTGATGTCCAACTCAGTCAAAACATCTGTTATCCATTGCAGGGGGATGTTGGAGGCATCTCCATCAATAAGCTCCAAAGGAAATCCATCTAACAGAAGATCGGCTGCTATTCCTGGAAGTTTAGAAAACTTTTTTTGATGTCTCTCAATTTGTTTTTGTTTTATCATAGAACTTTCAGCTTCATAGAACTGACCCAGTTCACGTAGAAAGTGTTCTAACCCTAAAGAGCTATCTGAAAGTTTCTGATCTAAGTCTTGAAGTTCTTTTCTATGTGCAGTGTTGGTACATTTCTCCTTATATATACTTTGAAGTTCAGTCAGATTGTGTCTAGCAATTGCATCAAGCTTAAATTTCATCCATTTTAGAAAATATTGTCTTTCTTTCTGAGACAAATCAGTAAGAGCATCTACAAACATCTTTATACCTTTTGGAGTTTGATGTTTATATTGCTCTGCATGCAGGTTATTGCATTTATTTAGCAGATCAGCCTGATATTTTTCTGCATTCTCCTCTCCTTGATTTTTCAGTCTGCAAAGTTCTTTTTCTATTTTGGACAACTGTTTCCAGAGATCTCCTTGTAATTTCATTGCTTGCTTTTTATACTGTGCTACATCCTCCTGAATTTCCAGAGTGATTTTATTGGCGAGGTCTCTTGCTTTCTTGCATTCATTTGTATCTTCATCCACCACAACATTATGTTTACCCAAAAATTTAGGGAGATCTCCTAGTACTACATTTTTGGAACAATTATTTAAAATATTTAGAAGTTTTGGTTGGATTTTTTTTATGAAAGTTGCATCATTCTCTGACTTGCTTTTGAAGACAACATGTTCCTTCTCACTTCTTAATAATAGACGCTTAAGAATGCTTACTGTCTCTTTCTCTATATCTTTACCTGGACTAGGAGTAACAATAAAGTAAAATGTGGTGTCACACTGACTACATTTTGATAACAGTTGGCATTCCTGCTCATTGATTGTCTCCATAAATATAAACACAGCTGATGAGATTTCACTCAGAAATGTGAACTGGTCCCAGTTGGTCTCCAGGTCTCCACGTAGGTTGGTCACTGCAAAGGCTTCTGGAAAAAGATCAGATTTACTGCAGGGAAAATACCAGGATATTTCCACAAGTCCTTCAGATATTTTCCTTTCAAGGTTTCCACCTTCCATATCATCATGGATGAAGAAGTTGTATTGCTGCTGGGCTGGATTAAGGACTTGATTCAGAGTTTTGGATTTGGACAGCTTGGTTTTCCCCAATCTTACAAAGGAAATAACTGGCATAGAAAAATTCACCACATTTTCCTCTCTGAACCCTTTGCTATCAGCTAATGACTGAGGTCTCCACTTTTTCACAATGTCTCTCATTGCCCACAGCATTAAGCTGCAATATGGCCCATCACCAGCTGGAAGTAGCAGAGGGATAGCAAACTGGCACATGGCCATTTTGCTCACAATCTCCTGTTGCAGAATACTGTCTGAACAATGCAGAAGCACACAGAGGACATCAATGGGGTGCATGGAACTTGCACTTTGTGGATCCTCAAATATAGTTTCAAATGGATCCGATTTTTTTCCAGCATTAGTGTCATATAGAGTGTTCCGTGCAGTAATGTCCAGAGCCATGATCTTCCTCAGAGTACACCAGGGTACATCTTCTATCTTGTAGGGTTTATTGTCTTTACTGTACTCTGCAGAGATTTCTAGAATATCCATCAAAGTCAGCTTATTGGAAATATACTTCTCCATCTTCAACAGTACAAGGAGACTAGCAAAAGTCTCTGACCCTGTAAACAGAAATAAGCAACAAGTACAATTAATATATCATTGTTATATTAATTTGATTTTGTTTTAAAATATTTGAGGTTAGGGCTTAGGATAAGGTTTGAATTTATACAACCATGGATTCAAACTCAAAGGTCGTAATTCAGGGATCCTGGCAAATTTTTGTCTAAGTACACTATAGCATTTAAAATCATAATTTACCATACATAAAACATGGTTAGCAGGCTTGGAGTAGCCAAAAACGGGGGGGGGGGGGATTTAATAAGCCAGCCCCCTCACTATAAAAGGGGGCTTATGGCAGCCATATGTCACTGTATTGAAGCTGCTGTAGGGCAAAGATAGGGAGAGAATAGGGGTCAGTTAACAAACTGGATTTTACTATTACTAATTTCAATGTAGGGGTCTCGTCAACACCCCTTCTTCATTTAAACACAAATATCTTGCTTGGACTACTATCTGTTTCAAAAACAAGTTTGATTGCTAGCTCTTGGCCATTAATACGATCTGGATTATAGCTTGTAGGGAGTTTATGTTCTAACTCCAGGTTAGAAAATTAGAGACAACCATCATCACACCATATGCTGGTCCCTAATAATCACCCAAAAAGTACTTGAAAGTAATATTGGTCATCTTTTGATTTTTTGATGAATGCTGAAATAAGCAGTGCATATTAATTTACAATTGTGAATGCGCATTTTTTTATTTGTAATAAACTATTTAAAAAACTGTTTTTTTCTTTTTTAAAACATTTTTATTACCAATCAGCAGAGGTTACTAACAGTATCATCTCCATTACAAGAAAAGATATCCATACAGAGATAAACGAAGGTAATAAAAATAACCTGTCCAAAACACCGTTACACTGTTACTTGCTGCCACAGGCAACATATTTTAGAGCAGCACCTCAAAGGCTAAGAAGTACCTTTTTCTCCCACTCCATGGGGTTAACCTTAAACCTATATTTAGATAACCCAAACATAAATAGTTAGCATCAGCAAAAAAACAAAAGCAATAATCAACCACCTCAGTCCCAGCAAATGTGTGTTACACTACCCCTCTAATCCACCAGCCCAGGGATCCCTTCCTCCACATCCCATCCTATCTCCTTTCAGATATTGATTTCCCCTTCTAATGTGTTAATGGAGTCAACCCAGCAGAACCAAACCTTCCTAAACTTTTTTGGAGCTCCCCTTGTCTGATAAGTCATTTGGTAGAGGGGGGGGGGGGGGGGGGGTATCTGCAGTAACCAATTTCAACCAATTTCCCAAAGTGAGCCTAAAATAAATGAAGTCTAAGAAACAACTTTGTGGCCGCATCCATCTTCTCATCTTTAAAAACACCCAATAAATATAATAAAGGGTTACATACTAGGGATCGACCGATAATCGTCAATACTGATATAGCGAGGGCTGATATGCACTTTCCCTGATATTGCCAATATTGCCATGACGTCATTGCATATGTTGCGCCATGCACCTCCACGCACTGGGACAGCTTCTGCCTTTTTAGGCCGCCTCCCTCAGCCTCGTTTGGACTCGGAGTCTCACAGTGCGCATGCTGCACAGTGTGTTTACAGTACACTACAGCCGCCGCGGCCACATACTGAGTCTGCACTGCAGTCGGGACAGTTACAGTGAGTGATTCTTTCTCAACCATACAATTCAGATACAGTGACCAGTCACAGTGCACAGTGTGTTTAACACAGCCGCTGTGGCCACCCACCCACAGCTGTCCGGTGCCAGCCAGCCAGCCACCCACACAGGCGCACACACCCACAGGCCTGTACCAGCCACAGCCCCTGCATGTACCAGCCAGCCACAGGCCCTGGGCCTGTACCAAGCAGCCACCCACCACACAGGGTGCCAGCCAGCCAGCCACCAAAGGGTGCCAGCCAGCCAGCCACCAAAGGGTGCCAGTCAGCCACCCACCACAGGGTGCCAGCCAGCCAGCCACCCACCCACCACAGGGTGCCAGCCAGTCACCCACCAAAGGGTGCCAGCCAGCCAGCCACCACAGGGTGCCAGCCAGCCAGGTTTTTTTAAGCCTATATTCAATTTCATTACTGTCTTTTGAATTTCAATGGAGATGGATGCAGATAGAAAAATTAAAAGTGTGGTCTGGGACTATTTCTCATCTCCATATCCAGGAAAAGCAGCAGCATTGTGCAACACATGCAAAAACAATGTAAGCATGGGATCAATAACTGCAACAAACAAAAATACATCAAGACTTTGGGCCCATCTAAGAGTTCATCATGTTGAATTGCATCATGCAGCACAGAAAAAACAAAATGAATCACAAGGTGAAACATCACTATCCCAGGCAACAATAACAGATATGTTTCAGAAAAAAAAACAGATGGCTAAAATCGGATGGAAAATCCCAACTGCTGGACAGAGTAATCAAAGAGAAGATGGTCACTGATATTCAGCCATTTACAATGGTGTCTGACTCTGGATTTAAGTGGTTGATGTCCATACTTGAGCCAAGGTACACACTGAAGAGTGACAAGTTTTATCGAACTGAAATGCTGGGAAAGATTCACCAAAAGGTCATGGAGAAAGTAAAGGCTATGCTGCAACCAGAGAATGCTGCCAACTCACTCTCATTCACGACTGACTGCTGGTCAGGACAAACAGAATCACTAATGAGTCTTACATGCCACTTCATTGACAGCGGATGGACAAGAAGGCATTTGGTGTTGAATACAAAAGTGATGCAAGGATTACACACTGGGGAGTACATTGGAGAAAAGTTTCTAGGCAAGCTAGACGAATGGGGAATCATGACACACACCCTCCAACTTGTGGTAAATGATGGATTGTCAAACCAGAAAGCTTTGCTTGACATAATTAGCATGCTGAAGAAGTACGCAGGCCATTTCCACCATTCAATCCTTGCCAAGCAGCGACTGAGCTGCATTCAGAAAGACCTTGGCCTACCCAAAAACAACTTGATTAACACTGTTCCAACACGATGGAACTCAACACTTTCCCATGCTGCAAAGAATGCTGGAGCAAAAGTGAGCTCTTACCATATATTCTGGTAAATATGGACTTGGAGAACATTTTTGTCCTACTGATGATCAGTGGAACATTGTAGCCAATGTCATTGAGACCCTCCTCCCCATAGAGGAAGTGACACTAGAGGTGAGTCATTACGACTCATCTGTGTCATCTATCATCCCATATGTGAGAGTGCGGAAGATGCTTCTTCAACAGAATAAAGGACCCAACACACATGGCATTAAAACATGTATGCAGGCCATGAGGGACAGCCTCGCCAAACGTTTTGAGAAGCATGAAGAGAATAAAAATGTTGTGCTTGCATGTCTTTTGGATCCTCGATACAAGAACCATCCTTTCTCTTCTGATGATGTATTGGCCAAGGCAAAACAATGGCTGACAGAATTTCAACAGAAGGTGCAGGAGGTTCCTCCTGCCGAAAAGAAAAGTCAAGAAGAGAAGGTTTCTAATGTGGAAGAGCAGGATGCAGGAGAAAAATGTCCAATAAAAAAATGGACAGAAGAGAAACTTCATTGTGGTCAAATAGATGCCATGTTCAGTGTTTTATTGGGGCCACATGCGGAGGATTCTTCTGAATCTGCAATAATGAGCCTGGATGATGAACTTCACCTCTATTTGAAGGAACCAGTAATTGACAGAAAAAGTGATCCTCTTCAGTGGTGGAAAGACAATGAGGCACGCTACAAAAGACTTGCTTCTCATGCTAGAAGATACCTTTTTTGCTCCTCCTTCCTCGTTACTAGTGTCCAATAACCCCTCCACTCCAATCCATTCCACTGTCTAGCTGTTGTCTACCTTTTGCGCTGCAGTCAGTGCAAAACTGCTAGAACAAAAGCTAGACACTGCTGGAGTAGTGCACCACTCATTGCTGCAATAATTTTAAATCAATACTGCAGTGCAGTCACTGCAGTAGTGCAGTAGTGATTTAAAACTATTGCAGTGAGTGAGTGTACTACTGCAGCAGTAGTCCACTGACTCCCCACTGTCTAGCTTTTTTTCCTAGCAGTTTTGCACTGACTGCAGTTAGTGATTTAAAATCATTGCTCATTGCAGTGAGTGCACTACTGCAGCAGTAGTCCACTGACTCCTCCAATCCACTGTCTAGCTGTTTGTTGTTGTCTAGCTTTTTTTCTAGCAGTTGATTTTGCACTGACTGCAGTGTTAAAAATGTTAATAAACAAACATTAACATGTTCAGTAACAGATTTGTGTCGAAATTTGTGTTTATTTTTCAAAACTTTAAATGTTCAAAATATCGGCGCATATTGGCCGATACTGATATGCATTGGCCAAAATATCGGTATTACACATAATATTAGGAAAAGTACCTTCACTCAGCTGGCATTTATGACGAGTCTCTCTTATGCATACAGAATAAGCGAGCAGGAGTATAATACATCTGATGACTCATCCTGTTTCGTGGATGCAATGAAAGTGGTTAGATACATATCAAGCACCTCACTCCACAGCTCATCCGATAACTCCGCTGCAACACTAATCCAATGGACATTGGCTCTCCCAACCAACTGTCAATCCCCAAGAACCAAAGCCCATATTATATGGAAATCAACTTAGTAGGATCCAGGTCTAGTAAACGTGCCTCCAATTGAGTATTTTGTAGCTGAACTACCCCACTCCCAAACTGAGCTACTGTGGCATAACGAAGCAGTGCATATTTAAAGGGCCACATCCTAGAGACCACATATAGCCCACAGAGATGTTCAAAAGTACATAGTTTCCCATCATAAAATAATTGATGTGCATACGGGATCCCGTATCGGGCCCAAAGAGAGCCTCCCTCCACCTTAAAGAATTCCCCAAGTGCAAGAGTACACCATAGGGGGTTATTAGGAGAACCAGACAGAGGAAGGTAATTTAAGCTACGATAACATAGATGAACCTACCTCTCTGCCTGGGACCTCCCCCTATATAACATGGTAAGTAGGGCATTGTATGATATAGCCACCGCCACTTGAGCTGCAATGGTGGAATTTGGAGTTTGGGGAAAAAATCTACAACTGAGATAGATTGATTGTGAGGCAAAATAATAAGTCCTTAAAATCTGGCATCCCCAATCCCCCCAGAGCCCAGGGCAACTTTAAAGTAGCTAAGGACAACCTGGGTGTATGGGATCTCCAGAAAAAATAAAGTACTATGGAGTCTTTATTTAGAAAGACCTTTTTTGGGCACATACATAGGTGAGTTAGACAAAATATATAAAAACTTAGGGAGAAATATAATTTTGAAAAAATTGATGTACCCAATGAGGGTAAGCGATAATGCTTGCCATTTCTGTATCTTCTCCCTAAACGCTGCCACCACCGGTGTTAAATTATTTCCAAGAAGTTAGACACAGGGAGTTGAATCAGTACCAAAAAGACCTGGACACCGGAATGGGACAACTATCAGGAACACCCAGGATATCTGGACCAATTTATAATGCAGAATAGTCCCCAAATTCCTGAATCAGGGCAAAAGCAGCGGACAAGGAGGGACCTGAGTCCTGCATGTATAGAAGCAAGTTGTTAGCATACAATGACACGTGTTCCTCCAGTTGACCCAAACGCAGGCCAGAAAAGGTAGCATCCACTCATAACTTTGCAGCCAATATCTCATTGGCCAGGGCATATCAAAGGGGGGATAGGGGGAACCCCTGTCTAGTTCCCTGAAATATAATAAAGGGATCATAAATAATACTATTAATTCGTTTATGCACCACTGGGTCAGTATATAAGAGCCATACCCACTACACAAACTTAGGCCCAAAGCCATAACATTCAAGCAGCAGAAATAAATAAGGCCACTCTACCTGAGTTGAAAGCCTTCTTAGTGTCCAAGGAGTGTCAACATTCATCAGCGAGATCAGATGGCACGAGTCACACTCTTTAGTATCATTCCCACTCTTTGGTATCAAGACCACAAGAGCTGCCTGCATAGAAGGTGGCAAGCTACCCTCCATTCTCGCTGAGTTAAACACCTGGAGCAGAGTGTGATCTGACTTTGGAGGAGTGAGGATGTGCCGCTCTCATGCTCTGTCCGGTCCACAGCTAAATAACCAGCTACAGGATTGATTCTGCCACTTTTTTGCCATAGGCTATGTCACAGTGTCGGTGGACATCCTCGCAGCTACAACGATAATGCCATTCTCGCAGAGGCTCGCTGGAATCTTTCTTCCCAGAAAGTTGTCGGCAGAAGAGTGGGAGATACAAGATGACGCTGGAGTGAATGGCCCCGCAGCAACACAAGGCTCAGCCTGCAATGTGTCCTATCCCCTCTCCTAGGCTGGTAAGGGACTCCATCCCACCTGCCTCTGCCTGCTCTATCGCATCACAAGATCAGGGCTTTGAGATTGCTGAATTATTTGGAGACAAGGATATCACACAGCACTCTCCCCACTAAAGAGGACTTGGAGTGTTTTACTAGCAGGATTAGGCGAGCCTTTATTCAAGACATTAAGCAAATTAAAACAGGCACTAAAGAGATGGGTCACAGGATTGAGACTCTGGAGCATAAATTTGATAATGCTTTACCAGCTATCTCCATGCTTAAAGATCAGCGTTCCACTCAAGATCAGAGAATAGAGGCTCTTCTCAGCCACCTGGATGATTTTAAAAATCGCAGCAGGTGTGCGAATATTAATATTCGCAACCTACCTGAGGCCACAGCTAAGGATATAATTCCCACGCTGCAAGGGGTGTTTTGTGAAATTCTGGATCTTCCAGCCTCCACCCCTTTCGAAATAGAGAGAGCCCAAAGGGCAATTACACCTTCGTCTGATGACCCTGCTAACCCTAGAGAAATTATCTGCAAACTTCACAAGTATACACTCAAAGAGCACACCATGCAAAAAATGCGGAATTGGCCATTCTTTGATTTTGATGGGGCTTATCTGTTTTTTTACCAGGACCTCTCCAGACGCACCCATATGCAGCGCAGGGCCCTCCGTCCCCTGCTGGCTGCAACCCAGACCGCCGGCCTAACTTACCGATGGGGCTTTCCATTCAACCTGCTGGTGTCTAAAAATGACCAGTCAGTCATACTATGCACCAAGGATGATCTTTCACGCTTTCCTGCAAATCCTTGGGCTAGAGCCTGTTGACTTCCCAGGTTGGCGTTGCGCTCTGCAGATCATGATACCACCGCTGCCATGGCTCCCTGTACATAACAAATGACAATCCAGTAGCCAGAAGCGTCAAGCTACAGGATCTTCCCCCGGCCCTTCGATGCCCAGAGAATGAAGACCTATGGCGTTCCTTCACCTGCTGTTTTGTTGTGAGACCTTGGCTCACACCTGGCATGTTGACTGACCTGGTGGCCACCCCAGCATAATCACCAAATTGCAATTCAGAGGTGAAGCTTGCAACTTTGTTGAGCGCTCTATGCTTGGACAATCTCCCTCTGACCTTCTGGGACTAGGCTGGTGCCGCCACCCTGGGCCTACTGACAAACGCCTATGATTGGGACTTGTTGGGATCTCCCCTAATCTTTCCACCTTAAGGACTGGTCTGGACGGAGCACCAGACCCCACGTTTCCTTCCTTCTTGCCCCTTTATAGGCATACCTACTTATGAAATAGCCCCTTGTGGGGCACCAAGCCAGTGCTCGGGGTTCTTCCACATGAAATTCTGCCCCAGGCCTGCCCTGTAGTTGATAATTGTGCCGGACCTGTTAGTTCTTGTCTGGCTTGTTTTACGTAATTTTTGCCTTTCTGCGTTTTATTGTTTTTTTTTATCTTTGTCTTTATCTAGATTTTAGGACACTTTTGCTCCTCATCGCCCACACTTAGTCTGCTGGAGAGAACAGGCTGCTGGTTTGCCCTTGGCTTCTGGTATGGCTTCATTTAAGGTAATGTCGTACAATGTATGGGGTCTCTGCTCTCGACGCAAACGCAACAAATTGTGGTTAGAACTGTATCGCTTTGGCACTCAGATTGTGTTCCTTCAGGAGACACACTTCAGGCAGCAGTCCTTCCCTAAGATGCCCACCCACCTCTTTAACCAATGGTTCTTTAGCACCTCCCCTGTTGCTAAATCCCGAGGAACAGCAATCAACCAATAAGTGGTGTCCGTTCCATCCTTCGGACTGCTGTATAGATCCCCAAGGCCGCTACATTTTTGTGAAAGGGGTAATAGCTAACCAAAAATGTATTTTTTGGGACCCTCTACACCAAATGCCCAACAGTTCTCTTTTATAGGCACGGTCCTAAAAAAGCTAGCAGACTTTTGGGAGAGCCTCCTGATTCTCAGGGGTGACTTCAATGTTAGCCCTGAGCCACTTATTAACACGTCTCATCATGGCTGCCCGTTACACTGCCTTTCTCAAACATTTCTGTAAGGCATTGCAGAACAATCTCCTTATATATAGCTGGAGAGCATTACATGCTTCAAACAGGGACTACAAATACTACCCCATGGTGCATGATTTCTATACGCCCATAGATCCTCTATGTGTGGACCATGACACCCTGAGTTGTTGCCTGGTCCTGGAGATTGAACGAAAATTTGTTAGATGATGTCTCAGTGGTATCCAAGGTGACCGAAGCCATTTTGCACTTCTTTGTGGAAAATACATTGTATGACCTGAGGGGGTTATATGGAGTGGCCATAAAGCTGTTGATAAGGGGTGAACTGATCACATTAGGAACTAAACTCAAAAAGGAAAGGCAGATTGACTTTCAGAGAGTACTGTCTGCTCTACAGCAGACTGAGCTCAAGCATAAACACCAAGAAAATGCTGAGGCTCTAATAATGTTTGACCGATCTCAGAGAGCTGTTCTCGTGCCTTTTAGATCATCGTACCCATAGTCAACTATGATATCTGTCACACAGATGCTATGAGCATGGCAATAGAGTGGCCAGATGCTTGCCAGGGCGCTGCAGGAAAATGCGTGCAAACATTTATATACATCAACTCCAGGCCTCTGGAGGTGACCCTGCACTCTTCCAGAATTGCCTCACTTTTCTGTGACTACTACGCAGACAGAAAGCCTCTAAGCGAATATTTTGCTTCGGTGGGCCTTCCTTCCCTGACACCTGAACAACAATCAGACCTCTAATCTCCTATCTCCCCCCTAGAGATCTCTGCAACAGTAAAATCTGTGCCCAGTGGGAAACGACGGTTACACTATGGCGTACTATGTTAAATTTCTCCCTCTCTTACTAAGTCTATGTAGGTACTTCAACTCATTCTTTCCGAAGTCTTGTTGGCTCATATTACGGTGCTCCCAAAAGCGGTTGAAGATCCTACCCTCCCGCAAAGTTACTGCTCAATATCGCTGCTTAATGTGGACATCAAGATCTTTGCGTAAATTCTGGCGAACCGCTTGAAGTACCTCTTACCATCCATTGTACACCCAGATCAGACAGCCTTTATCTCGGGACGGGAAGCTAGGGACAATTTCATCCAGGCCAGGCAGCTTATTAACTGATCACATTCTCACCAAGACTCCTTACCTTACCTTGTCTACGGATGCTGAAAAGGCATTCTACCAGGTCGACTGGTCATACCTCAGGGCGGTTTTAGAGGCCTTAGGCTTAGGCCCACATATGCTCCAGTGCATTATGGCTCTGTACACAACACCTAGTGCGAGGGTTCAGGTAAATGGCCTTTTCTCTCCTGGGTTCAAAATTACGGAATGGTACAAGACAAGGGTGTCCCCTCTCTCCCTTTCTTTTTCCCTTGGTTCTGGCGCCATTTCTCCAGACTGTTTGGGCGAGCCCTGACATTAAGGGGATAACAGCAGGGTCCACTGAACACAAGCTCTCAGCTTATGCTGATGATGTCCTCTTTCATCTTACGGTCCCCCTTTTCTCATTGCCAAACCTAATGCGGGAACTTCAGCTCTTCAGGCGACTTTTAAACTTCAAAATCAATTATGCTTAGTCTGAGGTGTTATCTTTCACTCTACCTGAAACGTTGGCTACAAACTTACGGTAGGACTTCCCTTTTACCTGGACTAAGTTCTCCATTAAGTATCTAGGGGTTCAACTCACAGACTGTTTTGAGACGCTGTACTCCGCCAATACCCTGCACTCTTGAGCATGGTGTGTAGAGACCTGCAGAACTGGACTAAGATTACTTTCACATGGCTAGGTGGAGTCAATACAATTAAAATGAACATCGTTCCCAGGGTGCTCTTCCTCATGCAAATGTTACCCGTCCCTTTTCCCAAAAACTTTTTTGACCAATTTCAGAGCTTGCTGGTTGGGTTTGTATGGCATAACAAAAAACCACGGTTGGCAAAGGCCTTACTTCAGAGATCTAAAGAGGTGGGGTGTTTAGGTCTCCCTGACATAAGATGCTCTTACAGGGCCATTTTCCTCCAACGTATTTTAAACTGGAGTTTTCACACCTGTACCAAATTGTGGGTCTCTCTGGAGAAGAGTCTGGTGGGCCGCAATTTATTGTATGCCCCTTGGCTGCCTCGGGAATACAGAGGGTTATCAGCAATGACTTCTCCACTGAAAACCCATGTCTTACGTGTCTGGGATGGAATTAACGCAGTATCTTCTGTTGTTCCCTCTGGATCCCCTTTAATGCCAATAGGAGGCTTCCTGTGGTTCCCACCTGGGGAACGCATGGCCTTCTTTGGGTCTTAGGCTAATGATGGTAACCCTAGTTGTGGCAAGTTCCTGGAGAAGGGCAGGCTGATTCCCCTAGAGACCCTCAGAGATAGATTCAGGTGCTTCCCTATGGACTGGTGACACTATAAACAATTGCACCATTTTTTGTGAAATTGTGCAAAGTGGAAGTGGGTGTTGGTGCTGCTTTTTAGGCTATGGCTGCTATGACCAATTGTAAACAACTACCAGTCTAATTGCTAAAAATAAATGCATGTGTCATCACACTCTAACTAAACTAAAATTGAAAATGTTTTATATGTGCAAATAAGGCATGTGCAAAAACTGCTCTTATTGTGCAAATCACATGTGAATAATAAACATATATATACCTCTGTGTGTGTGTGTGTCTTGTGTGTATATATATATATATATATATATATACAACCTGTGCAAAACAATACTAGTGCAAGTTCACCAGGAAAGTGCAAGTGCAAAAAGTGACTGTATATAAACAGCTTGTGCATATAGACAGCTTATATATAGAAACAGCTTCCTGTTCAAAATTTAATGAGTTCATAAAGGTGTGTGGTGTCCTTTAATTCCACTTTTCCTGTGGTCTTGCTGCTCCTTGTAGTGCCTTCAGTGAAACAAGCAGCATTGTTCTTATACTCGGGTTAAACCCACGACATGCAGTAAACCCCAGTGTCTTCACTCATGTCCCCCAGCTGAGGTCACACTCATCGGATATCTATCCCCTTATGCAAGGGTATCCCACTTTGTGTAAATGTCTGCCATGTAAGCGCCTCCACAATTTCTTAATTGCTCCCCCTCAGATCCAAGAGGTGTTGGTATGTTCCCATGGATGGTTTAATGGAACATGAAAGAGACAGTCCCCATAGCATAACTCCGTATTAAACAATATTTATTTAAAAAGTTAATAATACACTTACATTGAAATCGTTCAATCACTAGCATAAAAACAGTCCAGGAAGTCCAGGGCGCTTTGCGCTCCACGGACACAAATCGAAAGTTGTGCAGTGACACTTGGCTCCGCTCTATGCGTTTTGTCACTCTGGCTTAATTGATTCCAACAGAAATAAAAATAGAAAAAATTGAACCGCTAATAATATTGAATCTGGACCATTTTAATTGAAAATCAGAAATAATAACAATAAGCCATTTTTAGAAGGGTGGTGTGCCCAGGTTATCACGCTGATTTAATTTGATTAAATTGATTTCCAAACCAGACCAGCAGAACTATAATACATGATTTCCCATGATTGCCAAAAAACAGGGCATACGCCAATAGTGTGTATCCTTACCATTAGCCGGCTCGTGTAAAAGACTGATATAAGCCCAAAAGCCAGATAATTGACATATAATAATAAAAAAAAAATAAAGAATAAAAATATAAAATAAAAAATTAAAAATAAAAATAATAATAAATGTGAATAAAAATTATAAAATGAAAAAAATATAAAAAAATAGGTTCCGAACCTACTGAAATTGGGGCCCCCAGGTCCCAAAAATCCCCATTATGCATGATAGACCTTTCTAGAAAGCTATACGGCAGTGTATGTCCTATACTAATCATTAGAAATGAAACAATTAAACATATTGGACTAGGTGGGACTTTATATGAGACCCAAGCTGGTGTTGCCCGGCGTCTCCATCCCTATAACAAAACACAAAATGAGGTTGAAGGATTGTAAGAGGTGCATGAAAGTCAGCCAGCCCCCAGTCTGATACACTCACCTTCCAGTCTGTCACCAACCAAATAAACCTGTCTCTTGGTACAAAGAACAGGGGTTTAGTTGACTTTCATGCACCTCTTACAATCCTTCAACCTCATTTTGAGAAATGAAACAATTAAGATCTATATCAATTTTGAGGCCTTCAGGTTGGAGAGAATTGAGCAAACAAATCCATTTAGTTTCATTGTGTGATATCTTGATTCTCTTATTATCCCCCTCTAGTGTCCCTTGATTAGATCAATCCCATAGAAAGTCATGACAGATGGATCTTTCCTGTGTACCTCCCTAAAATGCCTTGATAAACTATGTTACATGAATCCTTTTCTTTATGTTATTAATGTGTTCTCTAATTCTCACATAGAGATGTCTAGTGGTGCATTTTGTAATTGGCATGGACATTCAATCACATACGTGACATGTGTGCTTGTACAGGTAATCATCTCATTAATCCTATATTGTTTACCAGTCACTGTAGCAGTAAAAAACTCTTTCTTCCTTGCTTGTTTCCGGCCAGGGCAGGAGTGGGACTCATTTTCAGCCCTGGAGTTTCATGCCTTAGACCTGCCCACTTTAGTTCACGACTGACTATATTAAAACAATGTAATTAAAACCTCAGAATATAAGTTTGCAATGGCGCACTGTTCTCTACAGCCTTGTAATTTATTCAGGGAGAGAGAGAAGGAGGTGTGAAAGAAAGAGGGAAGGAGAGAGAGAGAGGAAAGAAAGAGGGAAGTTCGCTACATACAGAGTAAAGGGTTTAGCAGCTTATTATGCACAAAGTGCAGAGTTTAGGGGGCGTTATGTACAGAATGCAGAGTTGAGAAATGTATTACACATAAAGTGCAAGTTTGAGCAGTGCACTGTGAACAGTGCAGAGTTGAGGAATGTGTTACGTGCAAAGTGCAGAATTCAGCGGTGCGCTATGTACAGATTGCAGGGTTGAGGAGTGCACTACCTACAGAGTGCAGAGTTGAGGAGTGTAAGTGTGCTATGTACAGAGTTGAGGAGTGCACTAAGCACAGAATTCAGGAATGTACATAGTGTGCAGTGTACAGAGTTCAGGGTTCTGGAGTGCATTCAATTTTCAGTACAGGGTTCAGAATTGTGCTAGATAAAGAGCGCAGGGTTCAGAAATGTGCTACATACAGAGTGCAGGGTCCAGGAGTATGCTACATGCAGAGCCCAGGAGTACGTTACATTCAGAGTGCAGATTCAGGAGTGCACTGAATACAGAGTGCAAGGTTCAAGATTGTGCTATGTATAAAGTGCAGGGTTCAGGATTGTGCTCCGTACAGAGTGCACTACGTGCAGAGAGCAGTGTTTAGAAGTACATTGCATTCAGAGTTCAAGGTTCAGGATTGCACTACGTACAGAAGGCAGGGTTCAGGAGAGCGCTATGTACAGAGTGCAGGGTTCAAGATCGCACTACCCACAGAGGGCAGGGTTCAGAAATGTGCTATGTGATGAGTGCACAGCACAGGACTGCACTATCTACAGGGTCCAGAAGTGCAGTATGTACTCTGCGATCTTGAACTGTGCACACTGTACATAGTGCACGGTTCAAGATCGCACTACCTACAGAGGGTAAGATTCACAAGTGCGCTACGTATAGAATGCACTACCTACAGAGGGCAGGGTTCAGGAGTGTGCTATGTGTAGAGTGCATGGCTCAGGATTGCACTACCTAGAGGGTTCAGGATCGCACTACCTACAGTGTGCACGGTTCAGGATTGCACTACCTACAGAGTGCACGGTTCAGGATTGCACTACCTACAGAGTGCACGGTTCAGGATCGCACTAACCTACAGAGGTCAGGGTTCAGGATCGCACTAACCTACAGAGGTCAGGGTTCAGGATCGCACTACTGACAGAGGTCAGGGTTCAGGAGTGCAGTACTTGCCAAAACGCATGTAAAAAAAACAGTCCTTTGGGGTGGTAAATCTCTTCCTCACCTAGATACTTCTGTGCCCACAGAAGTATCGCGGTGAGGAGGAGATTTACCACCCAAAAGGACTGTTTTTTTTACATGCGTTTTGGCAAGTACTGCAATAGTAAGTGTTTTTAATTTTTTTAAAATGCCTCACTTTTAAGACCAACTATGCTAAAAGCCTATTCTTTTATATCTTGCGTACTCATTCCCCAGCGGAGTGTTTTTCAGCGGAAGAGGAGCATACATCTTGAGTGGAACCACACCTGACTATAAACAAACATACAAAAGGCGCAATATGACCTGTAATGGGTTAAAATTTCAGGTGAGCAGGCATTGCACATGGAGGTGTTTTGTAAGGCCTTCCTGACACGCAGTTGCTGATCTACAGATGGCTTTTCTATTTCTCACACATTTTATTGATTGATTTTGCATATTAAAGAGATTATAGTATGTTTTCTGTTTCACTATTATACATGTTTTTTTGGAAGATTATTTAGGATCTTGAGTATATATACATATGTGTATGTATGTATGTTAGCACTGTCACTTCACTGCAAAGTAATATATAACATTGTTCTTTTTGTTATCTCTGAAAAATTGGCAGGTTTGTGTTGGACAGCTTATGCTATGTACAAAGGGCAGGTGTGCATATCTCACAGGCCAACCCCCCTTCCCCCCACCACCCCCCCGTAAAAATCTCTCTCCAAAATTTCTGCCCCCCTCCCTCCCATTACAGATATCTTCTCTCCTCCCCTCCCTGTCCTCTGCCCCACAGAATAGAATAGACTGTTACTTACAGGTCAGGCTGATGCCACGGTCTTCTTGTGATGCTGTAGGTTCGAGGCATGAGTTGTGCGCCCCGCCCCTTCTCATTGTGCCACGCCCCCTACTCATCATGCCACGCCTCCTGCTCTGTTGAATATGCAGGAAGAGCAGGGAGGGTTTTGATCGTGCTGCCGGGATCGCTGTCACTAATAAAACACAGAAGCCGGGCTTCTGTGATTGTAAGTGACTGTAGTAAGTGGCAATGCGGCAAAGGAGCCAGCGCCAAAGGTCCTGGCTGAAAAAAAAAGCCATTATTCCTGCATGAAAAAAAAAAAAAAGCTGCCAGCTGTCCCTGGGTGCAGCCGTCTCCTTCTCTGCTCCTCCCACCGGCAGTCCCTGTCCCTGTCGGCTGCACAGTGAAGATGCAGGGACGAGGTGGGTGGAGCCACATGCCACACATTCCAATAGTCGCGGAGGAGGACGAGGAAGATCCTCCTCCACTGTGCATTCTGGGTCCTCTTCTCTGCACGTCACTGGTTGCTAGACGCCAAGCGGCTGGCCATCTTAGCAACCAGTCTAGTGCACAATAAAGGTGCTGCTGCGGTGTCCTGGGGAATCAGATAGGGAAATTGCCACCCTGCGTTGGGCCCCCCAGGCAACTTGGCCAGTCCGCCCCTGGCCATGACAACGGCCCCAGTGGTAAAAAAAAACGCCCAGCCCACCTGGAATTCTCCCGGTGCTCAAGATTAGCCAATCCGGGCCTGTTTCCGGCTGACCCTATAGGATAGGCATTTTTGGTACTTAAAAAAAAACCTTTTAGGTTGGGAACATATTAACAGATCTTGGAGGATCCAGTACATTATGCACAAGTCTGTTCCTAAGAGAAGGGGCCTTCTTGTAAATAAATTGTGGGTTTTGTAGGAGTACATTTTTCAGTACTTTAGCTGATTTTAAAATGGGCCAGTGTCTTTTCAGTAAATTTTCCACATGTTTGTACTGCCTATTGAAACCCGAGAGAAAAGCCCATTCCATCTTATGTGTGGTTTTCCTCTCTTTATCCTTCAGGAGTGTCTTTCTATCCATATTTTGAACTTTTGTTTTCAGTATCTCGAGTTCCTTCTTTCTATACCCTTTTTCCACAAATCTGCATATCAGGATTTCCATTTGTTCCTTGTAATCTTTAATGCTACTGCAGTCCCTTCGGATTCTCATCAATTGTCCCTTGGGCACATTCCCAGTCCATTTTGGGGATGACAGCTTTTTGTGGGTATAGATCCATTTGTCTGCTTAAAAACGTTTTTTTGTTACTAATTTGCCATTTTCTTTAAAAATTTGTAGATCCAGGTAGTCAATACTTGTCTGATTCCAACTGCCTGTGAAAAAGATGCCATACCTATTTCTAATAATTTCTTCGAAGAATTCTTTCAATGTATTTTCAGTCCCGTCCCATATCATCATGATATCATCAATGTATCATCTATAAAACTTAAGCTGTGGTCTTCTCGTGCTGTAGATTTGTTCCTCCTCCCATTTACTCATGAATAGGTTAGCTACACTGTGGGCATATCTTGCCACCATGGCTACACCTTTTGTTTGTATGTAATGGTCCTCTTTGTACCAAAAGAAGTTACTGCTCATAACCATCTCCAAACCTTCTGGTATATAATCAATTTGCTCCTGTTTGAGGTCAGCATATTTGTTCATGGCCCATTCTACACCTTTTAAACTGTCTTTCTGGACTATATTCGTATATAGTGAGTTAACATCTATGATGACTAATATGTCCCCCTCTTTAACATTGATATCATTCAACTCTAGTATAAGCTGTTTGCTATCCTTCAGGTAAGACCTCCCTTCTGGAACCAATAGCTGGGAGGTATTGATCCAGGTATTCCACTAATCTGGAGAATAAGGAGTCTATTCCACTAATGATAGGTCTTCCTGGTGGTTTTTGTGAATTTTTGGGACATAGTAGATGACTGGAGTTTTCGGTGCTTCGGGCTTCAGATATTTGGCCTCGTTCTTGCTCAGTATTCCCATTTTCTTCCCTTCCTCGATATACATTTTTATTTTCCAAAACATTTTATTGAAAATTCAAAAGTGAATACATAGATAGAAAGTCAAATAACATGTGTTAACATCAACATTACAATGGTTTGAGAGTGAATAACCAGGGGAGATACACAAAAAGGATTACAATAACTGTTACATTCAGATAGAAAAGGGTAAGTCTCAGTTGTAGCCTGGAGAGGGTTTTGGGGCGATGCCCCTCCTCTGGAGGCACCCCTTGGGAGCATGCTGCACTCCGAAATAAGGGTGCCGCACCTTGTCATATTGCATTCCTTGAAATGTTTTATTGACAAAAAGCAAGCTATAATTCAGGCGGCGTGATCTCCTCAGTTGTTATTATGAGAGTTATAGACTAGAAGCATATGTAGGGGGATATAGAGGTGTCAGTACAAATAGTATTGTGGATTCTGGTAATGGTATGTTGTCTATAGCTTAGATATCCGGAAACTCCAGATGGAGCGTATTGTTAGATAAGTTTTAAGTAAAGGGGTAAGAAGAGAGAAGAGAAAGAAAGAAAGAAAGAAAGAAAGAAAGAAAGAAAGAAAGAAAGAAAGAAAGAAAGAAAGAAAGAAAGAAAGAAAGAAAGAAAGAAAAAGGGGGGGGAGGGAGGGCAGGGGATAAGAAGAAGGGAAGGGGGGAAGGATGAGAAGGAGCGAGCTCCGTCCCCTTCCCCAGGGTCGGTATAGAGGTGAAGTCATGGGGAAGCCATGATCTTAGTATATTCTGTCATGTCTTTAAAGTGGAACCAGCAGGCCCAGGTATCGGAGAATTTGGTTGGCGTGTCTTTAGCTTGATGAATAAGCTCTTCCATTTCAGCTACTTTATTAATCCGGCAAAACCAATCGGATAACGTAGGAGGGGTGGTGGAGTGCCACAGTACTGGAATGCACATTTTGGCCGCCTTTACCATATGCATTGCCAATGATCTGTGGTAAGCTGCTTTAGAAAGAGAAGTATGGTGTAGTAAGAATTGTGCCAGTGAATAGTCTAAGGTGTGTGTCATTATTTGGGTTATGATAAGATGGACTTCTTTCCAATATGTTTGGACTCGTGGACATGACCACCAAATGTGTAGTAAGGATCCTCGTTTGTTATTGCATCTCCAGCAGGTGGATGGTATGGTGGGAGATATGTTTTGAAGTCTGTCGGGGGTTCTATACCATCGTGATAGGAGTTTGAAACTGCTTTCTTGGGTAGAAACATTAACAGAGCCTTTGTGAATGTATAGAAAGATGCGATCCCAATCTTCTGTTGCGAGATGGATGTCTAAATCTGTTTTCCATTGTTGACAAGCTTTAATTGTATAGGCTCAATCATCAGCGAATAGCATCATGTAGATGTCTGAGATTAAGTGTCTAAGTTGTGTATTACGCATGCATAAATATTCAAATGGAGTGTGCTGCCGTGACCAGGTGGGGACAAGAGCCGGGTTGTTCAGAAAGTGTCTAAACTGTAAGTAAGACCAGAACGGGAAGGATTGCGTTGGCGAATGTGAGCTCAGGGTGACGTCAGTCTTAAACGTACCTTTGTCGAAAAAATGTCCCGCTGTAATGCGATTTGTAGACCAGAGGCCTGCAAGAAATGTGCTTGACATACCCGGAGGGAATTCTGGATTTTATTTGATTGGGGTTAATGGTGCTGGAGAAGAGGATATTGTGAATTTTCGCAATGCAATGTGGAAGGTATACAAGGTGGGGCCTATTTATGGGTGTGAATGACATGTTAGGAATGTGTTTTGGCGAAATCCAAGGAATTTGTTGAAGGGGAGGGAATAGGTGTGAATGAGTATTCTAAATTAACCCATGCTTTGGTTCAGGAGTAAACGTTCCAATTAACTATTCGCGACAGGTGGCATGCCCAGTGATAACAGAGAAAGTCCGGGAGACCATTTCCACCTTTTAGTTTAGGGATTGCAAGCCTCAAAGCTTATTCTATGACATTTCACCGTCCAAATGAAGTTAGAGCAGGTGTGTTTGATCGAGGCGAAAAAGGCTTTGGGGTCAATATACATTTTTAATTTCTTTTCATATTTCTTCTTAGGATCATGTGTTAATTTATGGTACGTGTCTTCTTTGCTCAATAAATTTGCCATTTCCTCTTCGTAATCTATTTTGTTTAAAATTACCACTCCACCTCCTTTGTCCGCTGGACAAATAACCACTTCTTTTTTCTTTTCTTTTTTTTTTCTCAAAGAAAGTAGGGCATAGTTGGCTAACGTTTGTTTTCTGTTTTGCAAATAAAGATTACAAAAAAAAAAACACCTGGAGCAATCTAGGGACCAGAAAGACCCTAAACATTCTGTATCACTCCGAGTCCTTGAGATTTCCGAGGAGAAAAGGAAGCTAAAGCTGCCTGAATTTCTTACAATTTAATATTCCTGTCCATCAAAACCCGATCATCTGAGTCACCTACTTCCACACCCTTGTGGCAAATGAATAACAGCTATACAGTATGTACTGGCACATAATCAGGCCTCACCAAGTAGGCCATAAAACAACCGCTCTTGTCCCCAAACTCAAAAACACGCTGCCTTTGAGCCAGCATATTTTTGGTGGTATGGGCAGACAAGACTTATCGCAGTTTACGGGTTGCCTGCTGCCAGTCTGCCAATCTACCCGGTGTAGATTCATATGCAATTTCCACAAGAGTGACATTATTCTCCCCCTCTGACACTGTAGAAGCAAGTTGACTTTGTACCTCCGCCATGAAAACTTCTCTCAAAGAAACCTTTAAGGCTTCCCACTGGAGCAATTGTGAACCACTGGCACTATTCTCCACCCAATAATGACGAATAGCATTTGTGCAAGCAATTTTTAACATACTCTTCTTGTAACCAATTGGCCTCCATTCGCCAGTGACAGATACCCGCTGGACCCTCAGATGGAGATTTAGAGATAGAGGTAAGTAATCAGAGATCACTCTAGGCAAGTATTGGCCTGAATTGACCAGGCCCAGTCCGGCCCCCTTAGCCAGTATTGTGTCAATCCTAAATAATGACTTAGACGTCTCTGAGTAACAGGAATATTCTCTGACGTCCGGATGTTTATATCTCCAGATGTCCAGAAAACCATAAGAAGACAACCATACTGCAAAAGGGACAGGAGAGCCAGAGGATCCACTTCTCCTATCCAGGGAGAAATCCGCCACCGCGTTAAAGTCTCCTAAAATGAGACTTTCCTCTCGCCAACCGCCACTGTCACCTTAAGCATGTCATCTAGATGAGTAAACGAGAAAGGGGTGGCACATATACTGTACATTAATCAAGGTTAAGATGACACCCCAGACTTTGATTACCAAAATAACAAAGGGACCACAAGGGTTGGTTTTAACAGCATGTACAGAGAAATAGGAAGAGCCTTCGTCACCAGAGTAGATACCCCCCTAGCATAGGAGGAAAAAGTACCATGATATGCCCCAGCTATATGAGCCCTTTTTAAAGATAGAATCCAGGAGCTCCAACTTGCCAAGTGCTTCATGCCCATAATCTGAAATCACGAATGCAGAACAGAGGTGAAACCCCGAAGAGAGATCTCACAGGCCATTACAGGCATTTGACATTAGTTCAATAGGTGCAGATAGCAAGTAGGCTAGTAGGCTAGTATGGAAAAAATATATACCTAGGATATAACCTGCGCCAAGGGGGGATCTAATAAATAATTAAAAAAACCTAGTCCTATGGTGAGTAATAGATAGTATCTTCTATTGAGTGAAAGTGTAATACCTCAATATTGATCAATAAATTAAATAAATATATATAAAAATTGTAAACAATTAAGTGTTCTAAATATTTTTGGTAGCAGCTGCTATAGAAAGTGCTAGTGCAAAATGTGGGAAAAAAATAATCAATAAAAATCGATTACCTATAGCACTTGCTGTGATAAATAAATATACATATAAATATATATAACAGAAATCCGTGATAAAGTCTATAACCGTGTGGTAAATAAATAAGCGATCAAGTCCATGAAGTGAGAATGATTATGTGTAAATAGATAAATAACAAATAGTCCAATATATGATGTCAGATCAATTAATAAATAGATAAAGTGCCGATATTCCTTCTTGTCTTCTTCTCAATATTATGTGACCCTTCACCTTGAAGAATAAGTGAAATTCAGACTCACCAGAAGACGTGGGTCCTGTAGGCCATACGGCATCAGGACCTACCTTGCTTTGGTAGCAATCTCCAGATACAGGGACGTCCCTCCTGGCGGACCCGAGCCAGGCTAGTAGCCTAGGCTATAAGAAGATTGCCAAGACCCTGAAACTAAGCTGCAGCACGGTGGCCAAGACCATACAGCCATTTAACCGGACAGGTTCCACTCAGAATAGGCCTCGCAATGGTCGACCAAAGAAGTTGAGTGCACATGCAGCCTATCAGTGCTCAGACCATACGCCGCACACTGCATCAAATTGGTCTGCATGGCTGTCGTCCCAGAAGGAAGCTTCTTCTAAAGATGGCACACAAGAAAGCCCTCAAACAGTTTGCTGAAGACAAGCAGACAAAGGGCATGGATTACTGGAACCATGTCCTGTGGTCTGATGGGACCAAGATAAACTTGTTTGGTTCAGATGGTGTCAAGCATGTGCGGCGGCAACCAGGTGAGGAGCACAAAGACAAGTGTGTCTTTCCTACAGTCAAGCATGGTGGTGGGAGTGTCATGGTCTGAGGCTGCATGAGTGCTGCCGGCACTGGGGAGCTACAGTTCATTGAGGGAACCATGAATGCTAACATGTACTGTGACATACTGAAGCAGAGCATGATCCCCTCCCCTTGGAGACTGGGCCGCAGGGCAGTATTCCAACATGATAAGGAACCCATAAAAAAACCTCCAAGATGACCACTGCCTTGCTAAAGAAGCTGAGGGTAAAGGTGATGGACTGGCCAAGCATGTCTCCAGACCTAAACCCTATTGAGCATCTGTGGGGCATCCTCAAACGGAGGGTGGAGGAGCTCAAGGTCTCTAACATCCACCAGTTCCGTGATGATGGCAACCTGTTAAGCTCTGGGGAACTCCATGTCCAAGAGGGTTAAGGCAGTGCTGGAAAATAATGGTGACCACACAAAAAATGTACACTTTGGGCCTAATTTTTACATTTTCACTTAGGGGTGTACTCACTTTTGTTGTTAGCGGTTTAGACATTAATGGCTGTGTGTTGAATTATTTTGAGGGGACAGCAAATTTACACTGTTATACAAGCTGTACACTCACTACTTTACATTGTAGCAAAGTGTCATTTCTTCAGTGTTGTCACATGAAAAGATATAATAAAAATATTTACAAAAATGTGAGGGGTGTATTCACTTTTGTGAGATACTGTATGTGCTCTGCTGTTTTGTGCTTTTGGTAAGCTGCTTTAGTTGCACATGATCACTGGAGCATAGCTATTAGCTGTCATCATCAATTCCATTCACAGAGAGCACTTTTCAACATGCCCATGTATTGATCTTCAGGGCTGTGGATTTGCGCTGGACTATATTATTATTTGCACAAGTGGACTAATGTGTATTTATCTTAATTGGTAAATTGTTTTATGCACAGAAAGCACTTTCCATCACAGTCATACACTGAACTTGGAGATCTACACTGGACTGGATTCTTCTTTTTTGCACAATCATATGAATTGATAAATTGCTTTTTTGCACATATTTATTTTATTAATTACATTTAGTTTTTTTTTTTTTTAGCACTCTTAATATAAGTTTTGCACATGCTCAGATATTATGTATATGAGTTATACTGTGTTGGTAATATAGGTTCTTAAAGGGACAGACACTTTATTTAATTTAAAAGGATATGCACACCTGTGTTCTTCCTTTTTTGATTTTGTATTTGTTGTCACTATTGATCTGAGCGCAGATTTTAAACAAAACTCTTGGTTTAATACGATATGAGCACTGACAGTATGAAAGTGCAGGGAATAATTGGGTATTTCTACATTTGAAGTTATTATAGATCGGGATTGTATGACTCATCCTGGCAGCTCTCTGGTGCCTCCTCCTGTTTCAAAAATGTTAAATGTTCTATAAGATAGTGGATGGAAGCTAGGAGGGGTTGCCTTGAATATTTAGGAGCCCTTAGCTAATCCCCAGGATGTGGGCCTGGCTGGGGACTAAGGAGCCCTTAAATACGAATGAGCCATGCCAGTCAGGGAGTCGGGTGGAAGATGGAGAAGCAGTGCTGAGGGGAGTCTGTCTGTGGCCATTGAGGGACCCCTGGGGTTTTACCTCCGACTGAAGCTCTGGAGGCTGACCAGGAAGGATCCCACCACAGGAGGCAGTTTGTGGGACCCTAACTGAAGAGGCAGCAGGAGCAAGGAGAGACAGTGAGAAGATCAGTACAGTGCAGGGACAGACAAGGGGAGAGACTGCCAGCTGTAGCAGGTCTTTCTTGAAGACAGCGGAGTCCAAAGCCTTCATCCAGCTTTGCCCTGGGCAGTCTCCATGTGTATATCAGTCAGGAGGACTGGGAAGAGAAAGCAGCCAGGCCGGCTGGTGGAAGTCAAGTGGGCTAGCATTTCTGCAAACAGTAGAGCTGGGATCAGTGTCTACAGGGAAGCAGAAGGTGGTGCGAGATGCTGTTCACTCCGCATGTGCTACTTTACCAAGGGACTAAGAGTGCCTAGCCTAAAATAGGCTGTTGCTAAACTAATGATAGACTGTTCCTCCAGGAGTGATCCAGCAGAAGCTGTACAAAAGGGAACCCAGTTTGTGCAGGAGGAAGGAAGAAGAGGAATCTAAAAACAGTAAGGAAGATGTCACTGATTTTGTTTGTTGGACATTTTCAAGTCTTATAATCCCTTACCCCATCCAAGTTATCATCCCCTAATAAAACAACAAAAACAAGCCAAGGACTGATGAAGTCCAAGGAGCCCCTTTTCAACAGATTTGATTTTGCAAAATATTTCTGTACCAAAAAATTAGGTTGATGAGTATTAGGGGTGTAAATATTCACTAAGGTATATGGCTTCAAATTAATTTCACACAGAAGGATGATGTATTGGCTGCCTGGTAAAACCAAGAATCGAGTCCAGCAGAGTGAATGCAATTCAGTCCTTAAAAGGAATTAACTCTCCTCTCTGTTTTCTAGAGCACTGCCCATAAAAATGAAAGGAAACATTTTATGATAGCATCTGGGAATGGAGAAACTGTGGAAGTGGGTTTCTTGAATATAAATTAAATCACATTGTAAATTTAGGGCCTCCCCCCACAATGAGGCTCTTTTAGCTGAGTTGTTTAGTCCTTGAACATGTAAGGATTTGAGCTTGAATCCTATAAAAATCCCAAGATATGGACGGTCACTGGGAGCTTACTGCTAGAAATTGGAAGGTAACCTCTTCCACCACGGGTTGTTACACTGAAACTATAGTCACAGAGGTGACTGGTCTTGAAGATACTAGAATCTGTGTCCCACAAAATTATGGTGCATGTGCTGCCACGATGAGAAAAAAAAGGAAGAACAGAAAAAACTAACTCTGCAGTGTGCCAATATATAACAGGTAATAAACTACACTGAATAGTAAAAAAGGTGCATCTGGTGTGATCCAGGCGCAATTGAGACTGCACATGTGCTATTAGGGGGTAAAAGACCTGAGATTGAAAAGCTCCAATCATTCAGAGATTGCCCAGATACAATGGTAAAGAAAAGGTGCAGAAAATATATAACCCCCAATGGGACTTTTAAGGCAGAATCATGGGTAACACACATGTAAAAAGTGAATGTCCAAATACGTCCCATGCGCAGCTTCCGGCTGATGAATGCATATTTTTCTCCAGTATTTTTTTATAACATACTGCATTCATCTTGCCAGCAATTCTGACTAAATTTCCTGTGCCTTTGTAGCTCACACATCCCCAAAACATCAGCGATCCACCTTCGTGTTTCACAGTAGGAATGGTGTACCTTTCATCATAGGCCTTGGCGACTCCTCTCCAAATGTAGCGTTTATGGTTGTGGCCAAAAAGCTCAATTTTGGTCTCATCACTCCTCACAAAATTACTTTGTGGCAGAAGGTTTGAGGCTTGTACCAAACTTATGAGCACAACTGTAGCCTTGTATAATTCAAGTTTGAGATACCCTGCTACTCTAATTGTTTAGAGCACCAGACAGGCCTTCTAGGGTAGAAGACCTGGTCAGTAAAGATGTTCACAGGATTATAGCTAACGCATTTCAGAAATACAGTTTTCCATCTTCAGGGAAAGAGGAGGGTATAATAATGTTGTACAATCATAGTTGAGCAAAAATCTGAAGAATTAGTTACATTCAGTGGCAGTACTGCCTATGAATGTGACACAGGGTTTATTGTTTTCCATGATCATGGCATGTGTGCAACCCCCTCCAGCCTCTATGTTGGGTTTAGGGGGGCTGTCAGGGAAAATTGCTGCAAAAAAAACAAAAAAAAAAAAAAAAAACAGTTCGCTATAAACTTGACAGCAAGTAAAAGTAACCTCTGGCTTCAAATCAACCACAAAATAAAATTAAAGACAAAAAAGCCCCCAATAATAATAAAAAGGCAACAAACGTGTATATTGCCCAAAGAACTAGCAATCAGAATTATTGACCCTAATTTTTCCCTATACAGTTTGTAAGTTTTCCCTGCAGCAGCTACCAGTTCACTGACAGTATGACTGCCCTGTGCACCCTTTTATAGTGAGGGGGCTGGCACAAAATAAAGCCCCCATTATTGGCATTCTAAGCTAGATGGCCCATTGCTGTGCATTACTGTTACAAAGAATTTGGGTGGTCGGATTGTTACATTCCTTTTCGAGGAGCACGATCCTTTAACTTACTGGTTTGGCCTCCAATCAATAGTAGACCCAAACCCGAACCTCATCCCTAACTATGACCAAAAAATACCTCCTGTTGTAGCCATCTGGAAGGCGTGAGATTATCTTCCGTGATCCACATCCACAGACTAAAAGATTACAAAACACAAAACACATTTTTTTAATTTTGCTAATCTCTTCCCTGTGTATACATAAAGAACAATAAAACAGCCCAAGCCCCACACATAAGTGCACACATGCTCAGTAATGTGTCGGTGAAGCCCCTCCAGGTATTTATTACCTCTCACAGATATACAACATTCATTGGCAGCGCACAGGAGAACCCTTTTGATGATCCAAGGAGGATACGCATGTAGTATTCGGTAAATAAAAGCTTAGTTTATTGATTAAAATCAGGAACATGAAGGCACATACCACACCAGGTCCCGATTGAGGCAGGGGCACTGAGAAGCCGGATAAAGGATGTCAAATGTGCCGAATACCGTGGTATGTCAGGGATGGTGACTGTGGGAAAGCCTCGCCGACACCAGCTGGCGCGAAGATAAGCTGTCACTGTGGGTTCCGACGAGGCTTTCCCACAGTCACTGACTTTCTGACTGGAGCTCCTCTTTAACCCTTGTATACAGTATCAGTTTTTTTGGGGGGTTCAACCCAGCGGACTAAACATAAAAGAACTGAGGAGCTCGGGAGGAGCCGCTGTACTAATTATGCAATGTTAGTACAGCGATCTCCCTGCTGAGCTGTTGTGTTCTGACAGGGTGACTGCCTCCCCCCCAGAAAAACACCAGTCATTACTCACAGCCATTGGCTGCCAGCGCTGATTGGATGCTATTTGGATGCTGGTTTTCCAGCCGGCCTGTTCGACAGAAGCTGGCTGCGTAGGCTGGTTTCTGTTGAACCGGATGATACCAACCGATATTCCAAGTTTTAGGCTTTCACTTTCATTACACACTTTTAGGACACACACTCATATGCAGTTCCACCCATAATTCCTTAGCCCCATCACACTCTTCATCAACAAGTGCCTCTTTCATACTTACTTCTCAGTCATAGACAGACACCTCCGCCTTTTTCTTTTACCCTGTTTCTCTGAAAAAGAGCATAGCAAGAATAAAATTAGCTCAATCATGTGTAGAACAAAGCCAAGGTTCATAAATAATAATGTGAAAAAAATGGGTGCGCTAGATGTGAGCAATGTGTGTTAAACCAAAAGGAAAAACACAATGAACAAAATACCTAATAAATATAAATATACACAGATATTATAAATAGTGCACAATGGGAACAAAAACGTGCTATGGAAATATGTGCAGTCCAAAACAAGTCCAAAATGAAAAAAGGCTGAAATCTTCTTGATGGTGAATGAAGGTGAAGAAGAGGACATGCAAACACCAAATCCCTCTTGGCACCCACGTGTAAAGAAAAGAGAGGTAATACCCTTACCAACTCAACATAATAAAACACTTGAGAAGATGACACCAGCCAGTGTAATAGATATGACGTCCCAACCTTTCACTGTTCCACCTGATATGTGGTATATCAAAACTCTTACCAAAGGCAAGTATTTCACAGGTCAGATGGTGAGTGATAATGTTCTCCAAATCATCAGGCAAACTATCCAGACTAGCAGGCAGTGAATGTTCTTGTAAATATTATTCTGACTCCTGTTGCTGTATAGGGGTTGGTTTCTCTCCTATACCCCTCACACTCAGTGACAGATAGTGCCCAAAAAAGAATGGAACAGGCAATAGTGCATTACCTCTTAAACGACTTTATTTAGAAAAGGTAGAACACTTACAATTAAGTTGAATTAATAGGTGAATGCAGCACAGACCACGGGTGGTGATGGCGCAGGCTTCTCCCCCCGACGCGTTTCCCCTGATGAGGCATCGACTGGGAATGGAGGGGGGAGAAGCCTGCGCCATCACCACCCGTGGTCCACACTGCAGAGTGGCCACGATTGAATTTGCATTCGCCTATTTATTCAACTTAACTGTAAGTGGTATTAATGCTAGAATCTTTGAAAAAAGAATCTTATAAAAAGAATAAAAAAAATGTATCACTTATACAGTGTATGTGGATACAATGTGAATACAAATATGTGAAAAATCAAACATGAAACCATTGAAACAAATCCAGTGTATGTAACAAGTATCACAGAGTATGTACCTGGATATAAATCAAATAATAAACCAAAATAGCCTCTGTGATAAAGAAAAACAAACAGTGAGAGAAAAGTTCAGTCCCATGAAGTGAAAGAAAATCTACAGCCAGTGACACAATGTTACCCGTGCTGAGATGGATAATCTTCCAGGTGTTCGATGTTTCACCCTTCTGCTGATTAATAAAAATTGGCCGCTTACCAAAAGGCTGCAGTCATGCAGCACGATAGAAAAATCCACCACTTGTAGAACAGCTCAGGATCGGGCTCTAACTCAAATCAAGGACCCAGCCACAAAGATATGTACACAGGGCGACTGATTCACTTGTTATGGGAGAAAATCATATATGGAGAAAAAGGAGCAGTGCATTTTCTTTACAAACAAATATATTTATTAAAAAATGAATGCACTTACATCAAACACGGAGTAAAAAGACATTCATGGAATCAGATGTGCACAGCCGCCTGCAGTGCGGGCCGTGAAAAAGTGACGAGCGTGGCTACTCCACCCGACGCGTTTCCCCCTCTTACAGGCGTCAATTAGGAATGGAGTGTCCCACTCCATTCCCAGTTGACACCTGTAAGAGGAGGAAACGCGTGCACGTCTGATTCCATGAATGTCTTATTACTCCGTGTTTGATGTAAGTGCATTAATTTTTTAATAAATCTATGTGTTTAAAGATAATCAGCTCCTTTTTCTCCATGCATGATTTTATCCCATAACGAGTGAATCCGTCGCCCTGTATGCATATCTTTATGGCTGGGTCCTTGATATGAGTTGAAGCCCGATCCCGAGCTGTTTTACAAGTGGTGGAATTTTCTATCATGCTGCATGACCGCAGCCTTTTGGTAAGCGGCCAATTTTTATTAATCAGCAGAAGGGTGGAACACTGAACACCTGGAAGATTATCCATCTCAGCACGGGTAACATTGTGTCACTGGCTGTAGATTTTCTTTCACTTCATGGGACTGAACTTTTCTCTCACTGTTTGTTTTTCTTTATCACATAGGCTATTTTGGTTTATTATTTGATTTATATCCAGGCACATACTGTTTCAATGGTTTTATGTTTGTTTTTTCACATATTTGTGTTCACATTGTATCCACGTACACTGTATAAGTGATACATTTTTTATTCTTTTTTTAAACACTTGCCGACCGCCCGGTGCATATTTACTGTGGCAGGCTTGCTCGGCTGCGTGAAGCGACGTACCCTACGTCGGTCACGCACATGGCATCGGGGTAGCAGGGATGCCGATCCACAGGGCTGGCAGCCGTGATTGCCGCCTGACACCCACGATCGTTCCCCGCTGAGAGAGATGGACGGTCGGCTGCTGTAAACACAGCTGACCGTTCTTCTCTCTGGAATGATCACAGAGCTCCTGTGATCCTTCTATATAGGAACACAGGTCTCTATGATCATTTCACAAGTCCCTCCCCTATACAGTTAGAAAACACTACCCTAGGCTCACGTTTAACCCTTTGATCACCACTGTGTTAACCCCTTTCCTGCCAGTGTCATTAGTACAGTAACAGTGTATATTTTTAGCACTGATTACTGTAGTATGTCACTGAACCCCCCAAAAGTGTAAAAAATGTCAGTTAGGGGTCCGATCTGTCCGCTGCAGTGTCGCAGTCCCGCTAAAAATCACTGATCGCCGCCATTACTAGTAAAAAAATAATTTTAAAAAATGACATAAATCTTTCCCCTAGATTGTAGATGAGATAACTTTTGCGCAAACCAATCAATATACACTTATTGCATTTTTTTTTACCAAAAATATGTAGCAGAATACAAATTAGCCTAAAAATATGAAAACTATTTTTTTGGGGGAATGTTATATATCAGAATGTGAAAAATATTGTTTTTGTTTTCTAAATTATTGCTCTTTTTTCTTTATAGCGCAAAAAATAAAAATTGCACAGGTGATCAAATACCACCAAAAGAAAGCTCTATTTGTGGAAAACAAAAGGACATCAGTTTTATTTGGGTACAGCATCACACGACTGCGCAATTGTCAGTTAAATTAACGCAGTGCTGAATAGCAAAAAATGTCCTGGTCATTAAGGGGGCAAAACTTTCCAGTCCAGAAGTGGTTAATTGATTTATATTCAGGTACATACTCCTGTGATACTTGTTACATATATATTAAAAAAGAATAGCGCACACATGCAAAAGAAATGACTATCAAATATGGAGACAATCCATAAATAAAAATGGGGGTTTGGTCCCACCATATGGCCATATCGTGCTCAAGCCCACTACTGCGTCAAAGTACCCCATTATCAGTGGGTCCTACACTATCCATGAAAAAGAGATGAATCCAGCCTTTCTAACCCTTGGAGATAATACTCCTTGCTGGGAAACATTTTCTAATGCACTACAGGGGACTCCTCCTATATCTACTTGATAGTGGACACCAATAGAGTACAGGTGTGTGTGGGGGATGGGGATGGGATGCTCAACCTCAGAAGTCTGGTCAGACCGAATACATAATAAACAAGCAAAAAATTGGGGGATACTTGTTACATACACTGGATTTGTTTCAATGGTTTCATGTTTTGTTTTTTTACATATTTGTATTCACATTGTATCCACATACACTGTATAAGTGATACATTTGTTTTGATTCTTCTTTTTCCAAAGATTCTAGCATTAATACCACATGCAAGTAATATGTTTGGATAGCGCACTTTATTTACTTTTTTCACACAATTGTTTCCAATATTCAGGACTATTAAGTGCAACAATCTGTCTATTTTAAAAGTCATTGCATCCTCAATCCCCTTTTTATGTTTCTGTACACAATTTTATCTGCATATGATAATGTAATCAGGCTCACCTGACCTGGTGTGTTTATGGGAGTGTCATGGGCGTGTTTATTGTGTCTTTGTATTGTATAAAAGCGGGCCATTGAGCCTGGAATAAAGAGATTTGTTTTACCCTTCATCAAGTCTAGGCTGATGTTTGGGAAACTGGGAGCTGTAATCACTACCTCACTTGGGATTTGGGAGATTTGAAAACGGATATACTCAGCCGGAGTATTGGGGATCCGTTACAAGCCTGTTGAAAAATTGATGGCTGAAAAGCACTTGCAGCTAATCAGCTGCAGGCAATGTTAGAATATTCTGACAGCCAGTGCTTGCAGCTCTCAAGATACAATACTCTGACAGTCCCAAGGCCATCTTAATGAATGGGCACACCTGGGCACTGCCCAGGGGCCCCAGGTGCATAGGGGGCCCATGATTAGGGCCAGAAAAAGGGGGTAAGGGGCTGTGTTGGGGGCAGTGGTGTATTTTGGCCTAGGCCAACAAGGCCCAGGCCTAGGGTGGCACTTTGCAGGGGGGGGCAGCAAAAAAGCTGCACACTGCACAAAAAAAAAAAAAAAAAACAGCCTTCTCCTGGCTCCCGCACAAAAATTGTCCCCACTGGCTTACGCTACACTTTTAGTATAGTGCCAGTCTTATGGGGTGAATTGTACTGGAAGGTAGGGTCCAGGAGGCAAATCAGTCTGGCACCCCCATAAAGCAGTCACACTGCTACCTTGCTGGTATGATAATACCGGCCGGTCAGGACATTCGGATAGACCGCAGGCTGCCGACCACACTTAATACAACTGGCCCGACGGCCGCCAATGTTAATAAGTGTGGCACTGCAGCCTAATGCTCCGCCTACCCTCCTCTGCCCCCAGGTATGGCGGGCATCATGTAAATAATAGAATTTCATTTCTTTAAACATCCTTGTCCTTGAGTAAGCATATCGAATTGCATCATATACAATTAAGACTATTAATTGTATACGATTTCAATAATTTTTTTGGACCTGCTCACCTCAAATGTGCCATCCCAATATGTCACTGGATTAGTAAGATTTCTCCTTTCTTATAAGATATTTGGACTTGTGTTTGCTCCCACTGATTATTTCACTTATTTATATAATCACTAGTAATCTTACTAATCCTGTGACATAAGGCTGCACTGATGGGCGCTAATAGGCTGCACTGATGGCCACTGATGAGGCGGCCATCGGTGGGTACTGATAAACTGCACTGATGGGCACTCAAATGGCTGCACTGATGGGCACTGATATGGCTGCACCGATGGGCACTGATAGACTGTGGTTGTGGTCTGTGGTTTACAGATAACAGGGTGGGTCATAAAAAGGAAGGGGTGTGACCTTTAAAGGAAAGGGTGGGTCATATTTAAATTAGGGGGTGCGCAAGTTTAGTCAGGCCTAGGGCAGCAGAAATCCTAAATACACCACTGGTTGGGGGTGCACTGGAAATTTGGTTGCTAGTGCCCATCTTTTTTGACAGGAGTAACTGCAATATCAATCCTGTCAGGAGCGGCAGCTAGCTTCTCTGCTAGAGAGAGGAATTAGCTTTCTCCTCCCTCATGCAGGAGGTGGAAGATAGCAGGCACTGAAACTGAGAACTCAGCTCAGTCTCAGCGTGGGAGAGGAAGAAGGAGCTGACTTTATTGCAGGTGGGGACAGCATTTGTGATCTGTGAGTGCAAGGGGTACGGGGGGGGATACACAACTCTGATGTATGGGGACAGGGTGGGGGGGGAATCTGAAGTATGGGGGCAATGTGATGGGGACAAATGATATATGGGGACACTGTTATGGGGACACTGTGATGGGGGAACCTGAAGTATGGGGACACTGTGATGGGGGAACCTGAAGTAGGGGGACACTGTGATGGGGGAACCTGAAGTATGGGGGCACTGTGATGGGGGAACCTGAAGTATGGGGGCAATGTGATGGGGACAAATGATATATGGGGACACTGTTATGGGGACACTGTGACGGGGGAACCTGAAGTATGGGGACACTGTGATGGGGGAACCTGAAGTAGGGGGACACTGTGATGGGGGAACCTGAAGTATGGGGGCACTGTGATGGGGACACCCAATGCAGGCTGGTAGGGGCCCATGATGTCATTAGGATGGCACTGGACAGTCCTTGCTGTTTTTGTGGATATAGAAGTATCCCTTATGTTTCCTTCATTCAGCCACATCATCCCTATAGAATATTTAAAATATTACAGGTTGAAACAAACTCCACATAGTCCAAAATCCCATTGTGAGCAAACTCAAATGTAATTTAAGCAGCTATTTTTATTACACATGTGAACATTTTATCTCTTCTCTTAATTATCAAACTGAAGGAATAAAAAAGTGCTGTTTAAAAAGTGATGGAATAAAGGGATTATTACAAAGTCATTACCTCAAGACTTTCAAGACTTAAAGGGTCGTGGGGAAAAAAAATAGCAAATAAAGAAAAAACAATGCAGTGTATACAATTGTGACACAAATCATATTGTGATTGAATGTTATTAAAAATCACCTTTCCTTTTCAATCTGGAGCTGCTGTAATTTTCTGCAAATGCAATGCAATATGGCCGCCTGGAGGTGTTCTGTACACAGAATGTATACTGACCACACCCCAGAAACATAATTTCCTGCTTGTGTCATTGGCTCACCAATTTTCTCAGAAGTCAGATTTCTGGCATCCCCTGCAACAAAAATGTCATTTTTGCTGAGATACTCCCAATAGGAACACGTCTAAAGGGATGCAGGCCCAGCAGATTTCCTCATTAGTGCTCTGCAGCTGCCACAGCTGAAGGATAATGATGAAACCACTCCCATTAGACCCATTCAGCACAGACGAACAAACAATGATTTCTTCAGAATAACAAAAGGTAGGAATCTTCAGAAAAGTTTGTAATGTACAGAGATCACCCAGAGGGGAATGTTTTTTTCTCAACAAAAGTTATGATTTAAAGTGGTTCTAAAGGCAGAGCGTTTTTTTTTTTTTTTTTTTTTACCTTAATGCATTCTATGCATGAAAGTGGAGTTCCACCCTAAAATATAACTTCCGTCCATCTTCTTGCTCCGTGTCACGTCAAAAACAAATGGATAATCGCAATTTTTATTTTTTTACTTACCTTGTTTTAGAAGATAGTATACTTACCTTACTTCCTCTTCCTCCCTTGGCGGCCATGGCCCGTCGTCACTTCCTGGCTTGCAATGATTCCTGGGAGCTGAACGTCATCGCTCCCAGGAATCAATGCGCCTGCACCGGCCCTGACGTCAGTTCTGGTGCAGGCGCCGTCATACCTTGCAAAACAGCTTCTGGGCATGCCCAGAAGCTGTGCAGGGATGACGCTGCAGCCCCAGAAGTGACCGAGGTGCCGGTGCAGTGCATCGTGGGACCGAAGAGGACGGAAGAGGACGCAAAAGAGGATCGCGCTGGCTTCAAGCTGCCCACACCTGAGATGGCAGCGCTGGACAATACATTTTCAAGGTAAGTATTTCTTCTGGCAGGTAAATGCAACCCGGGACAGATCAGAGGCTATCCATTGTGGAATGTACTAGCCCTGACTGTCCCGGGGGTATTTTTATGTATATTTTTTTTGGTTTTAGGTGGAACTCCGCTTTAAGGCAAAAAAACTTCTGGGTGCAGCTCCCCTAATACCTCCCTAAGCCTTATCTCGGCCCAGTGATGTGTATAAGAGCATCGGCTCCCCCGGGTCTCTCTCTCTCCATTGGCTCACACAGCAGCAGGGGCCATTGACTCCTCCTGCTGTCAATCACAGCCAGTGAGCCAATGAGGAGAGAGCGGGGGGGGGGGGCAAGTCATGCTCCCAGTATGAATGCACAATGTCCATTCACAGGAGGGTGGCTTGGGAGCTTGCTTGAGTGCCCCTATAGCAGGAGGTTTGGTATTGGGGGCACTCAGCAGGGGGGGAGGAGCCAGGGCCACCAGGGGGGGACCCAAAAAGAGGAGGATGAGGGCTGCTCTGTGCAAAATCATTACACAGAGCAAGTAAATATAACATGTTTGTTATTTTTTTTTTACGTTTCAATATTTTTTATTATTGTGGAGTCTTCTCGAATAAACAATGAACATCGTCAATGACATTCTTTACAGAGGTTGAAGCGATTATCACAGAAGTTCTACACTCAATGACAAACATCACTATTCATTGTAATCAGATATCAAAATCAACTAGTACTTATAAGGATAACAATTATACTCTATGCATACTTTTACCTCGTTTGTCAGTAAAGATCTATATGCAGTCATTTGTTTTTGTTTTGTTTTTTAAATCACAACCTTCAGAATCACTTTACGGCACATCACCGAGGACATCTCTAGACATCAAGGGTGACCAGATGGACCAACACCCTGCTAGCCTCATCTTGGAGAATACATCTGATGGACATTGATGTAATGCTACTTTTTGATTGGATACATATAAAGTAATTCATTGTAATAACCAATGATGTCAAGCAATGATCTTAACCTTGATTTGCAGAGTTTGTAAAAACTGTACAATCTTAAGGGGCTCCAGAGCTCCACTGGCTTGTAGGCTGACCTCTCACACACATGTACAGTGTGTGTTCAAAAAAAGCTCATCTTATTTGAACCTACTCAAAAATGTTGCTGCAACTGGCTCTTTGCCAACCCCTGAAAATTTTGGTGCCCTGGTGACTGGTTGAAGCCTCAATTTTCTAATTTTTGTAACAATCTGGACGTTCAGAAAAAGACACTTTGATGAGTATTCTCACTGTTATGTCTAGAAACACCTGCTGTCTGAGAAGAAAGAGAATCTATGGGTCTACTCATCATCTAAACCCCTATTTTATGTTTGTTTATTGTCCTAAAATGTCTGTCCATGCCCATATGATTTGTTTAAGTATTACTAACCTTGTATGAGAGGGTTCCTCTGCGGTGATTTTTATAGCTGCTTGCTTCAAGGCTTTTGCCTCAAGAAGATCAACATGTATTGCCGGTGCGTTCAACTCAGTTATGGTGTAGGTGAAGACAGTATAACGGGTTGGGTGTTTTTGCTCTTGGTGAGTGTGCTGTAGTCAAAGTGAAAGTATAATTGTGTGTCAGGTATAACTAACTTCTGTTATCAGTACAGCTTTGGCCATACGCCCAGTTGATAATTTTAACTGTTAGCTTTTCTTTCTAAGCTGTCTTTTTTTCATTTCTGCCTTTTCTGTGAATGAGCTCTGCTGAATAAAGTGTTTCTATTTCAGGTGCACTAAATGATAAGGTGGGATCTATGCAGTTCCTGTTACTGGGTGATTGGGCATGTCAGGGGTCGGGTCCTTGGTTGCAAGTGATTATAAGGTATGAGAGATAGGGTATAAATTGTGGTGGGGCCTTGATTTATTGCTGACGGGTGATGATCTGTGCAAAGCTACTATCATTAGAATTGATAACCAGGACTCCCTGCGTGGGACCTCTGGGTCGCTATAAATAAGAACAGTAGGGCAATATACTTTTTTTTTTAAGGGCAAAAGAAGAGATATTGTATGTACATGAGACAAAAACAGAAAGAGTTCCCAGCTCAATTCACCAACCAGTTTGCTGACCAACCAAATTAACCTGTCCAATAGTATGTGTTAAAAACAGGGGTTTAGTTAGCACACATTTGCAAACGCATGCGTAAGCTGCAGGCCCACTTCACAGCACCCTGTATTACCCGCAGTCCTAACCCCTGTAAATTTATGGGAGTCTCCACAGTGGAAGCCCATGCATTCTAATGGATAGATAGGGGACATGTGAGCCTGGAGGTAGCCCATCCCTCCTAAAGGCACTTGGGGCACAGTGGATGCCCAGCTCATAGCACAATGGCAGCAAAGGCAGTGTGTCAACTCTCCAGTATACATCAACAACAGACTGTTCATATGTACACATAGACACACTGGATGACTGAAGTCACATCTCTCTCTGTACTTGTAGTAAGCAAGTACACTAAAGGAGGTGGCAAAAAGTTCAGTGCATCCCATTTTTCAAGGACTAGCAGCAGTTAAATTTCAGGTCGCAAGTCAGGAATGCATTGTCGAGGTACATAAATTGCTTTTTAAGGCACATTATTTATTAGGGCACATTAATTTATTTTTGTGGCAACATGGAAGATTTTGAGGACACATGAATTCATTTTTGGAACACAATTTTTAGGATACCTAAAATTTTTGGGGCTTGAAATGTGAAGCCATAATTTCAAATGTTTTAGCATATGGGCAATAGAGGAGGTACAGGCATTGCTAAAACTCCTTTGTAACTCTTCTAATAGATGCAGCCAACCATAGACATCAGAAATTAGTTTCTGTTCTTGCCAGTTATGTACTTATAAGCAGTCAGGGAAGCAGATGTCAGGTTTTAATTAAAACCAGGCTAGCTGATTTTTTTTTTTAAATTGAGTCTGAAACCTTTGACATTTTAGCATCTCAACCCCTCAAAGTAATAAGTGATTTAAATTATCCAAAAATAGTGGATAGCACAAATACTAATTTGATGACTTGAAAGGAAAGGGTACCAATGATTTTATCTCCAAAGTCGAAGAAAGACCTCTAATGGTATTGGGACATGCAGTGCACATTTTGCACAGTTGTGCACAAACAGCTGTTGACATGATTCCTGTAGATATTCATGGAATTGTAACAAAGGTATTTGGGTATTTCCCATATTTACACAGTCAGAGTTGAATGTCTCAAAGTGTTTTATGACTTTTTAGGACAGCAGTAGAGAGAGGTCCAACAATGTAAGGTGGCTGTCTCTGTGGCCAGCAATGAAATGGTTTTCTGACCCATGTACCTTGTTGTGGTTAAAATTTGCACATTCCACTTTTTGTTTGGTTTACAACACAACAAAAAAAGGTTAACACAGGAAGAGTCAGCTATAGAGTCCTCTGTTGCCCTAAGTGAATTGTTAGGAAAATTGATAGCTAGGAAAGATGACTATTTCATCCTTTCAGATGAAAAAATGGTTCTTCTATGTTTTGAGGAAGAAGGATTATGTACGAAAACTTTGTTTATGAGTATTTCACTGGAGTTTTACTATACTGCTATTCAGTATTTGAATGCTTGGTGTATTCACCATGAAAGCCTGAAACCAATGGAGCATATTTAACCTAAAAGGTTAAATGTGTGTAACAAATGGAGTGAAGTCTTTCCTAACTACCATGAAAGAATGGTCTCATGTATTCATCTTCTGAAGGTAGTTTAGCTTATTCTATGTAATCCTGGAAGCAATGCCCCAGTAGAATAGGTGTTTACTGGTTTGAAAATGATATGGACGATGTCAACGTATGACAAAAAACGTAGGGCAGAGCAACGCCCTGACGTCACTGATTCCCGCGAGTCCCAGAAGGACGGGTTATTGTGTGTGTGTACCGGCCGACACAATTTTAGGTGTACATGCATTTTAATATGTCCATTCAATAGATTTTATACAAGTTACACTATCTGGAGCCTTTTGCATTCTGGGTTGACCTCCACGATATGGAATTGAGGAGAACGAGGAGCTTGATTGGAGGACCTGTTTGGATGCTATAAGGCCTTGGCTGGGTTTGGAATTACAAGTGCTTGTTGACCTTTTGTAATGAGGGGTCAATAGGATCTGTTAAGGGCTTCTTTTATCCATTGGTGGTGGTATATGATCACTCTTCATGATGGTGAAAGGTGTTGTCATCAACTTTGAACAATCACATTTATTGGACCTTTGATACCATTTTTTTGTGATTTATTTGTGCTGTTTATTTGACACTGTTCATAAACATCACCGGGTAAATTAAGGGCCACTAATCTGCTGTTGATAAAGGTACATTAGTACATAAGTGATAAAAGGGGTGTGGTTTTGTGGGTGTAGCTACAGTAGGGGTTGTGACATTATGGGTGTGGTTAAAAGTGGACAAGGTCAGTGGTGTGTCCCTAGACTTGATTTTTAAAACCTGGCAACCTCACATTACAAATATAAATCTTTTGAAGAGCATATGAAGTGTGAAAATGTTGGTATGTAAATGACTAATAGATTATGGGGAGATAAAATGGAGATTGTTGCAATATTTTTTTATCACACCGTATTTGCGCAGCGGTCTTCCAAACACAATTTTTTTTGGGAAAAAAAATCACTTTTTTGAATTAAAAAATAAGAAAACAGTAAAGTTAGCCCAATTTGTTTCCCTAATGTGAACGATAATGTTACGCCAAGTAAATAGATACCAAACATGTCATGCTTCAAAATTGTGCACGCTCTCGGAATGGCGACAAACATTGGTACTTAAAAATCCCCATAGGCGACACTTTAAACATTTCTACAGGTTACCAGCTTAGAGTTACAGAGGTCTAGTGCTCAAATTATTGCTCTCGCTCTAATGATCGCAGCGGTACCTATCATGTGGGGTTTGAACACCGTTTACATATGTGGGCGGGACTTGCATATGCGTTCTCTTCTGCACGCGAGCTAATGGGGATGGGGTGCTTTAATTTTTTTTTCCTATTTATTTTATTTATTATTTTTTATTTTTACAATGTATAAAAAAATATGTGATCATTTTTATTCTTATTACAAGGAATGTAAACATCCCTTGTAATAGAAATAGGCATGACAGGACCTCTTTATTGTGAGATCTGGGGTCAAAAAGACCTCACACCTACTCTAAAAAATAAAAAAAAATAAAAAATTGTTGAAAAAAAAATTGGCCCTTTGACCACTTTAGCCCCAGAGGATTTGGCTGCTCAGTGACCAGGCCCTATTTTGCGATTCTGCACTGCGTGACTTTAACGGACAATTGCACGGTCGTGCCACGCTGTATCCAAACAAAATTGATATCCTTTATTTCCCACAAATAGAGCTTTCTTTTGGTGGTATTTGATCACCTCTGTGATTTTTATTTTATAAACAAAAAAAAAAGCGACAATTTTGAAAAAATAACAATATTTTTCACATTTTTTTATATGAAATTCTCAAAAAAAAAAAGTAAAAATCTAAATTTTTTAACCTTTTAGGCCAATTTGTTTTCTGCAATAAGTGTATTTTGATTGATTTTTGCAAAAGTTATTGCGTTTACTAACTACGGGAAAGATTTTTGTCATTTTTATTGTTTTTTTTTTTTACTAGTAATGGTGGCGAGCTGCGATTTTTTTTGCGGGACTACGACATGGCGGCAGACAGATCGGACCACTGACTGACATTTTTGACACTTTTGGGGTTACCAGTGACATTACTACAGTAATCAGTGCTATAAATATGCACTGTTACTGTAATAATGACACTGGCAGGGAAGGGGTTAACTTTATTGGTGATCAAGGGGTTAAGTGTGTCCCTAGGGGCGTGATTCTATCTGTGAGGGGGCGTGGCTTGTGAAGTCATCACAGAGACATGCGATTCTATATAGCAGGATCGCATAGCCTCTGTGTCTACTTCAGGGAGAAGGACAGACGGCTGTGTTTACATCAGCCGTCTGTCTTTCTCCCTCTCCTGCGGGAGATCGCGACTGGCCGGTGGCCATTGGAGTGCACTTGCACACTCGCCCCCTACAGGCTCTTTGGCAAGCAACGCAGTACTACGTTACTTTGCCTGTAAGCGGCTGCGTGCCGCAGTAAATATACAGGAGGCGGTCGGCAAGTGGTTAAAGGACTTTATAGGGTGTTACGGACTGAATTGTCATACACACCCTTTTCTCACATCAGTATTTTAGATTATTTGTCACTTTAAATCATTATTTGAGCGCTGCAACCTCATTTTACATGTTATGTTGGTGTTTGTATATTCACACTGTTTGCAAGCTGCTATTTTATTTTCAGTCACTGACATTTATTTTACTTTATTTTAGTAATTTAATAGTTGCTTCTTCCGTAATGGGTGCATTAAGTGAAAGGAGAGAGGAAGCTGATAGCTTAGGAATACCATCTTGATGAAGATATTGTGGGATTAGGGATGATCGAACGGTTCGGGTCGACCATTGGTTCGACCCGAACATTGGGTGTTCGAAATTCGGCCGAATTCTGAAATTTTTGCGGTAAAAGTTCGGAATTCGGCCACCAGAACCGCCCAAAATGCAATGGGACAGGAACTGGGCTTTAAAAGCCCATGATTGGCCCAGAAACATCAGTAAAATGTGATTGGAGTGACTACGGGGTCGAGAGCTCAATCAGTAGTGAATACGCCCCCCATACGCCCCCCAGTATATAAAATAGCCCCACCAAAACTCTAGCACTGTAATACAGAGGCTGTTGAAGAGAGTAGAAGCATTTGGGTTTCTCCTGCTGCTTGTAAAGCTCCATTGTCATTTTGCAATTATTAGTGTGAGGAAAGGGATATGCAGTGTAGTTAGGGTACTATATACCACTATAGTTAGATTCAAAAATCTAGTTTTTGTAGGGATAGCTTTAGGTGTCAGGGTGACCGTAGTGTAGTTTAGGTGACCTGACTCTGCTATGTCAGGGTGACCGTAGTGTAGTTTAGGGTGAACTGACTCTGCCATGTCAGGGTGACCGTAGTGTAATTAGGGTGAACTGACTCTGCCATGTCATGGTGACCGAGATCTGCCATGTCAGGGTGACCCCACTATGCAGATTCTGGGTTAGGGGTATATATATACATATATATATATCTATATATATATATATATATCTATATATATATATATATATATATAAAAAAACAACAATTTTTAAGAACTTTTTGTTTGCCTGATTCATAGTCCCTGGGGCATGACCCAGAACCCTAGAAACTATTTAGGGGCATTTATTGGGTTTTAGAACTTCAAAATTGTGTTTTTTATTCCAGAAGTTGGGGTCCTATTGATTTCAATGGGGTTCTGGAATGCGAACCAAACTTTTGGGGAATTCGGGTGTTCTGGTCGAACCAAACTTTTCAAAAGTTCGATCATCCCTATGTGGGATAACAGGATAGTTATAAAAATCTCTGAAGATTAGGACAATTTGTGTGTAGCACCCTCCTAGGTAGGTGCTAAGCAAACACATATGTGGCCCTGTCTGCATATAAGGGGGGCCTGAATCCTTAGCTAGTCTGTCACTTGTTTCCAGGTGTGTCTGTTGAGTCTGGGGAGTCTCCCCACTGTATCCAATGAGGGACCTTGTTGGACAGTGGAGGAAACCTGGCCAATGGCACACCAGGGTTTATGTTGGTCTCAGTGGGCGGTGATTGCTGCAATGCACCCTGGGATTGGATATAAAACTGTGGGGAGCATGTGACAGAGCGTCTTCTAGCGGGAGCATCAGTCCCAGGAGGAGGAGGTCCCAGAGTGAAGATGGGTCCAGGCAGTCGGCCTAGGGGACCGGAGGTTGAGCTGTGCTGCAGAGAGGGATCCAGAGTGTTGCTGGCCGAGTGGAGCTGCTGGGCAGAGACCTTCAGGAAAAACAGTATCATGAGTACTCAAGATCTGCCCAGGGGCCTGCCTAAGAGAGGGGACCACTTCAGAATGTCAAGGGGATCCAGGAGCCAGCTAACCAGTAGTTGTGGCAGTGAAAGGGGGTGCCAAGTGTTCAAACCCTGAAGATAGGGAAGTGAAAGTGGGCGCCAGTGTGGGCCCTGAAGCGTTTAGCAGTATAGCAAAGGTGTACAAGTAGCTACCTCAGGCAAGAGTACCTTAGGGAGCTAGAAAAGGACTTACATAGTCAAAGGAAAAGTCACATAGTTAATTCAGCATTAACCGGCAGTCGGCCAGCGTTAACCAGCATCAAGTCAGCGTTAACAGGCATCCAGCCAGTGTTAACCAGCGTCAAGCAGCATTTTTCAGAGTCTCTGCCAGATTGTGCATAGTTTAGTTGTAGGAGTATCCCACTCATCCCTTCTCCCATCCAAGTTCTAAAATAAACCTAAAAACCCAAAGATACTGGACTGGTTCTTGTCTCAGTGCTCACACTTGGAGAAACATGATTAAATGTGATGTTGCTGCTAGCGGTGACCCAGGGGGGCCCATATCCAGCAATGTGGCTGGAAATTGTGCTACATTTGGGGGCTCGGGTTTCACCCTGGGTTACCGGGCCAGTTGCTAACGGGAACGGCCAAAGAAAACGTCCAAAATCTAAATTTTGCTCAAATGTCCAAGCCAAGTGTGAGGCCAGCTCTGCAGGAGACAGGGATAGTGCGATGAAGATGTTGGCACCAGTGACCAAGTAAGAGGAAGGTGGAGGATCCTAAAGAATGATTTCAGGCATTTAGGGACTAGATTGAGGAATGGGACCTCCAAGGTGGTTTTCTCTGAAATACCGCCTGTTCCTCGAGCCATACCAGAGAGGCAGAAGGAGTTTAGGGAACTTAACAAGTGGCTGAGGAACTGGTGTAGGAAGGAGGGGTTCAGGTTCCAGGAGAACTGGGCTGACTTCTCCGTGGGCTACCGGCTCTTTAGTAAGGACGGGCTGCACCTTAATGGGGATGGTACAGCTCTTTTGGGGAGAAAGATGGCCACTAAGTTGGAGGGGCTTTTAAACTAGGAGGAGGGGGGAGGGCCCAGTGGTAGAGTCAGTTAGGAGGGAGCTAAGGACAGAGAGTATTATTGGGGGCAGAAGCGACAGCAGGTCCGTAGTGTCTAAAATTGGGGGGTCTGTGTGGACAAACCTCAGACAAGAAATAAAATTAAGCACTAAACTAAGAGGGGTATATTGTCGGGGTTATTGGGGGTTGATTAAAATAATAATAGGTAAAAAGAAAAATGATTTTAAAAGCCATGTATATTCATATTATGCATAAAAGGTTCTGAACAGGACGGGATCCATCTTGTTTTTAAGGTGAAAGAAGGTTCATATATGTCTTGTTGCAGAATGTCTCTTACAAGTTTACAAAGGGTCTATAGTTTCAACAGAGATCTTTGTATATCTATGTAATCGTAAATAAGATCCCTTTTGACATCTCGATCAGATAAAACTTAGTCAGTCTGACGCTATGTTAAAGGGGGTGATATCTCAGTCTGTCTATAAGTATTTAACAATAGACAATGGCTCAGTGTTTCTCATCAAACATTTAAAGATGAACTATATAAGTTTTTTAAAGGTACATCATTATATGTGAGACAATATTAGCCATAATTATGTCATTATATTATGTAAGGCATATACATATATATTTAGGAATGTTATATCACATTTTGGGTTTATATTCTCATAGTAGTATCTTACTTAGACTTAAAACTAAAGTGAATACCAATTACTTCATTTTAAGGTATGTGGTAGGAGTGTTTATATAAGCGTTGTTTTAGAATAGACTAAGTAATAGATCTTCCAACCTAGACAATATTTCTCACAGCCCTTTGGCATGGTCAAATAATTAATGGGTCTTTACTAGCCCGAGGTCAAGAGGTCATCAGATAAGAAGAGTGGTAATTGTTCTAATAAGTATGTTAAATACAAAATCTAATGAACAGTGCAATACTGCCTCCTGGAGGCGAAATACCAGGTGCAGTCTTGAGATAATTTTAGATATTCCATATAAAAATATTATATTGTGTTAAATAATATAATTATTGAAATGGCATTACTTGCCAAGGTGAATGATGAAGATACAGGTGGACATTTATGTATGTACTGGGAGTCTGGACAAAGTTTTATGTTGTGGTATATGATTAATCTCACATATAGAGAAATCATCATTTAACTTTATTATCCAAGGTATAGGGTTAATTATTTAAAGAGATGTGTCTCTGACCTCACCAGTTTTGGTATAGAATATCCCATCCAATAGGGATAATGTTTCATCCCTCTGGGTTTTACTTATGGTAATTTTTATAGCTCTTTGTTCTTACCATATAAAAGACCAACCCAGATATGAGAGAGGACACATTACACTGCCCATCAGACAATACACTTACATCACACACACTATTACATTCCTCAATAGACTCATCCAGACATACTCCCTGGTCCATCATTCATCTGAAACTTGGAGGAAACTCCTCCCTCACTGGCATCCATCTTAGGACTCTGGTAACCATTTGAAGCTGGCGGCCATCTTAAGTGTGGTAATTATGCCTTGCTATGTTATTTGATTTTATTCAAAAATTGTTTATTCTTTCCATATATGTTTTATATTGCATATTTAAAGGGTAATAAGATTATAATCCCAGCCGTATAAGCCATGGTAGATTTTTCTCTAAAAAGCGGATTTTTGTTTTTATACATTTTATTAATATCAGATTTAGTGCATTATTTGCAATTTTAAGTCTTCCGTTTTGCATGGCTTATTCTCACTCATCTGCAGTGACGTGACTTTTGGGCTATGCATTACGCAGACCATTGTAGTCTGTTTATATAGAACATTTATGGCTTATACTATACCTGGGAAGAAATGGTAATCTTGCTTTCGTTTTGGTTTCATTTTCACGTTGTTTAAGTTTCACTTTCATTATTGAGCTAAACATCACATTGCATTGATTGTTTGAAGTTAGTATTTTTTATGTAGAGTTATATTTTTGTGTCACTTCTTGTTTGATCATATATCGTGTTTGCATGTCTTGAGAATAAATATTTTTATATATATTCCACGCTGTAGACTGTACTCACTAAGATTGGTATATGCTTTTAAAAAGAAATTAATCAATTAAAAAGAATTCATGACATTGATTTATGGCATAAGTGAAGACTCTCCTTTTTCACAGATCTTTGCTTATTAACCATAAATAAATACACTGCTATATTCAGGGCAGTATAAATATTCTGACATAATTAAGTACGAGCGCGAGATATTTATTATTAAATATTCTTACAATATGCAAATGCCAGGAGCCTAGCTAATAAAATGGATGAGTTGGAAATGTTAGTACATGAGGAGGACATAGACCTTGTGGGAATAACAGAAACTTGGTTCGACTCCTCACACGACTGGCTGGCCAATAATCAAGGGTATTCTGTGTATCGGAAGGACAGGGAAGGAAAAAGAGGGGGAGGGGTATGTCTCTATGTCAGAAAAAATGTAAGGGTGGTGGAAAGGAGTGATATAATGGAAGGGATGAGTACAGAGTTAGAATCCGTGTGGGTAGAGCTCCGCAGGGAAGGTGAAAAGGGGAAAGTAATTGTGGGGGTTTGTTACAGGCCACCAAACCAAAGGGAGGAGGTAGAGTTGGAATTTATGTCAATGTTGAGTAGCGTGGCAAAGCTGGGGCCAGTCATCAACTATCCCGACATTAACTGTGAAGAGGGGACTACACAATCACTAAAGGCCCATCTCTTTATGGAAACCTTACAGGACAACTACATGTCTCAGTTGGTGGATTCTCCTACTAGAATGAATGCAGTGTTGGATCTATTATTTACTAATGACCCAGATCTGATCTCAGATGTAGGAGTCTGCGACAACCTGGGTTCTAGCGATCACAGGTCGATCACATTTAGCGTAAATCACAACATAGCAAGGCATGAGGGGAACATAAGAACCCAGACTTCAGAAGGGCAAACATTCCCAAATTGTGCTCAATGATAGAGGAAATAAACTGGGACCAAACCCTAGGAACACTGACCACAGAGGAAAAATGGGATTGTTTTAGGAACATATTAAACAAATGCATCTCGCAGTGCGTTCCAGTGGGAAATAAATTTAAAAGAGCCAAATCCAAACCTGGCTGGCTTAGCCGTAATGTAAATAAACGTATTAGGGAAAAAAATGGCCTTCAAGAAATATACAGTAAATCAGAGGGGACGTTATCGGCTTTCCAGCTATACAAGGAATTAAATAAGAAATGCAAATCCGAAATCAAAATGGCTAAAATCAACTTTGAGAGACAAATAGCGGAGCATAGTAAAAAGAACCCTAAGAAATTCTTTAAATATATCAACAGCAAAAAAACGAGGTCAGAACATGTTGCACACATAATTAACGATGAGGGGAGGATGGTTACAGAGGACACGGATAAGGCAACTGTGCTTAATGCTTTCTTCTCCTCAGTTTTTACACAAGAAAAGGAGGGGTACCCTGACCATGACGGTTTGGTTAGCAGTACTTCACAGGACTTGCCACTATGGCTATCAGAGGTTGGAATAAGGGAAAGGCTTGATAAAATTAACACAAGTAAATCACCAGGCCAGGATGGCATACATCCGAGAGTACTTAAAGAACTCAGTAAGGTAATATCTAGACTACTGTTCCTGATCTTTGCTGGCAGTATTTTGACAGGAAATGTACCAAGTGTCTGGAGAAAAGCTAACGTGATACCGATATTCAAAAAGGGCAGAGGCATGTCCCGGGAAATTATAGGAGGAGAGGAGGTTAGTTGTGAGCTAGACAGTGGGAGACCTGTGGATGTGGTGTACCTGGATTTTGCTAAGGGGTTTGATACAGTCCCCCACAAACGCTTGATTTATAAATTAAGGGCGGCAGGCATTAATCACAAGGTTTGCTCTTGAATATGGAACTGGTTAAAGGAGCGTGTCTAAAGGGTGGTAATAAACATTGCATACTCGGACTGGTCTGGGGTGGTAAGTGGGGTCCCCCAAGGCTCAGTTCTGGGACCAATTTTGTTCAATTTATTCATAAGTAGCATTGAGGATGGGATTAGTAGCTCGATCTCAGTTTTGGCAGATGACACAAAATTGAGCAGGGCAATAACTTCACATCGTGAGGCAGAAATCTTGCAGAATGACCTGAACAAAATAACAGAGTGGGCAACTACATGGCAAATGAGGTTTAATGTGGATAAGTGGAAGGTATTGGACGTAGGGACCAATAACATAAAAGGAATATACAAGCTAGGGGGGAATCTCTGGGGGTACCAAAAATGGAGAAAGATCTGGGAGTCTTAGTGGAAGATAGATTAGGTAGTAGCATGCAATGTCAAGCTGCAGCTGCCAAAGCTGGGAGAATTTTGGCATGCATAAGGAAGGGGATGTATTCCAGAGATAAAACTATAATCCTACCACTTTATAAAACTCTGGTCCGTCCACATCTGGAATATTCTTTCCAGTTCTAGTCGCCAGTCCTCAGAAGGGATGTATTGGAGCTTGAGAGAGTACAGAGAAGGGCAACAAAACTTATTAGGGGATTAGAGGACCTTAATTACGTGAGACACGTGAGAGGGGACATGATAGTGATTTACAAATACCTCAACGGTGATCAGAGCATAGAAGAAAAACTATTCAGTCGCAAGGAATGCATGAGGACACAAGGTCATACAATGCGTTTAGAGGAGAAGAGATTTAACCACAGGCTACGCAGGGGGTTATTTACTGTAAGGGCTACTTGACTTTGGAATTCCCTGCCACAAATGGTAGTAACTGTGGGGAGTATGGCTATTTTTAAAAGACTCTTGGATGTACATCTCAAGGATTGAAACATTCAGGGGTATGAGAAATGAATACATCCACACACACCTACACAGGTTGAACTGGATGGACTATTGTCTTTATTCAACCTCACCTACTATGTATCTATGTAACTATTGATTAAGATTGAAGTGCACTTGGAAGGTTGCCCATGGCAACACAAATGTTCCAGTCAGTACTGCAAAATGGCGGGAACCTTCCACTTCAGCTATGAAATGTACTCTGCTATCAAGTATTGGAGAACAGGGAAGAAACCTTTGACTGCGAACAAAAGCTGTAACTGCCTGACAGGAAAAGGTCCAAGTGTGGACAGAGAAAATGGCGGCCAGGGGCACATGGAGCAGGATGCCTGGGGCTGTGTGTGTGTTCAGGCTATATGGACTGATGTTGATCGTGCATACGACAGCGGGGCATTTTTTCTGTATAGTAATAACAGTGATACTGTGAAGATTGCAGTCGACCATGCCGAGAGAGGCAGTGGGACTATCTTCGGAGACAGTATGGTGGGCCTTACTTGTACATGTGTTGTGGAGAGGACTGTTGACCGTGCATGTGACAGTGGGACAATTCTCTGGCCTGGCAAAGAGGGGCAGCTGGCTCCAGGAGAGGGAGGCATAGCTGGGGCCCTGCTACAAGTAAGAAGAGTGGATGCATGTCTAGTGAGGGACATGGTCGGCTTTGAAGTGACTTCCATGTCGGCTGAGGAGAAAGGGCGTGGCAATGGAAGGGTTGCTGCACCACGCGGGAAAGGGCGAACCAGAAAATGCTGCCCAGCAGGAGGAGCCACTGCCAAACAAGGTGTATGGGTGGAGACATTGGTCGTGCCCAGCCAATCAGGAGTGACTAGGGGAACCCATATATTATTCCCCCCTTCGGGTGCGGCTGAGAGGGAGACACGTGTGAGGAGAAGCATCATGGAGCTTGCTGGAGAGTGGAAGTGTGCAACCGCAACCACTTCACCCGCTGGCGGAGAACCTGCTGGGCAGATCCAGGAGCAGACCGGGAAGCCGAATCAAGCATTTGTATAGGACACCGGCATACGGATGGTGCCCAAAGGAGGACTAGCGCTGTGCACCAGAGGAGGTGTGGAACATTTGGGCCTGGTATGTGCCCAGTGTGCAAATGTGACTATGCGGGTGCAGGCATGGGGCCAGTGCGGGCATTGTGACTATTTACTGCTGCGGGCGGAGAGGAGTGAGGATCGGCCCAGGCAGATGTGTGTGGCTTGAGAGACAGGATTCACTCAGGAGATGATGGCCATGGAGTCAGGGCTCCACCGCGGAGGTGGGAGGGGTCTTTTCAGGGTCCTAATGCAGCTGGAGACCATGCAACCTGGCGGTGGTCCAGCTCTGGCATTAGGAGGGACTCGGCCGCAAGGAAGAGGGTGCATGCAGATACAGAGGGCCAGGAAGGGACCAGAAGGTGCACCAAAAAACACAGCAGCAGAAACCAGGTCTGCCCCTATTCCTATTTCTAAAGGAAGATGGCCCGCGGCCGGCGAGGCCTCAGCAGCTAGTGTAAGCAGTGAGGAAGAGGCCGGGGTTATTGACGTGGGGTCTCCACATTTCCAGTGCAGATATGGGTCAATCGAAGAAGGGATTGATGACTGGAGGTCAGAGGATGAAACGGAATGGGACTGAGGATCTGAGGTTGGAAGCAGTTCACCAGGTCCCAATGCAGTGGAGGTGCTGAACAAAGAGACTAAAGAGTCCATAGAGAGAGGGGAGCTGGCCCAAAACTTGGGGTTCTGTGAGGCCTACTCAAAAAGGGTCCCAGACCTAACCCCACCCACAAACTATGCCCGGGCTCGGGATCAGAACGAGGCCTATAGCTCCCTAATCCGGCGAGAGGAGACCCCATTTTCTCTAGCTGGGAGAGTTAACTGGAAGACCCTCCCCAGATTTTCAAGGATGCAGCAGTGGCTGCAACGCAAAGTGGCGATGGAATACTGGTATGACTACCCATATGCTCCCAGGGAGATCATGCTCGAGATAGAATCCAGACTTGGTGCAATGATGCTATTTGGGACTTTCTGTTCGTTCCTGAACCATTCAGGGATTCAACACGAGCAGACCTCTGGGACAAATTTGCAATGGTAAAAACTCAGTGGCTATATGGGCGGTCCATATACTGTATGTGGACAGAGTGGAGGTCCACCACCCAGACGGATCTGGCCAGGCCTGGTCAATCCCGATCAAAGACAGTCAGGGGAACCTGGTGAGGGTCCCCCATTGGGAGTACTATATATGAGAAAGAAAACACCCAGCCAAAGGAAAAAGGCTGGCTAGCCTATCAGAAAAAAAATGTAATGCTGAATTAACTATTTTTGTTGGGACTTGTACCCCTGTTCACCATTTCCTTGGAAGTTTCAAGTTGTATATTTCACAGACCCCTTGGGCCATTGGGCCAGGATCATAAGGAAGAACTTTCATTTATTGGTCCTTTGGGCCCCTGGATTACCAGGTAATTGCCAGACCATTATTCTTGATCGTTAAGGATAGTTTAGAGACGGGTATGGTGCCAGCTGATTGGAAAAAAGCCAACGTGGTACCAATATTTAAAAAGGGGCCGAGATATATCCCGGGTAACTATAGGCCGGTCAGCCTAACATCAGTAGTCTGCAAGATTTTGGAGGGGACGTTAAGGGACCACATACAAGACTTTAGTAATGAAAACGGTATTATTAGTAGTAATCAGCATGGATTCATGAAAAATCGTTCTTTCCAAACCAATCTATTGACCTTCTATGATGAAATGAGTTGCCACCTAGATAAAGGAAGGCCTGTGGATGTGGTGTATCTGGACTTTGCAAAGGCCTTTGACACCGTTCCCAACAAACGCTTACTGTTCAAACTAAGGAAGGTAGGTATGGACCATAAGGTGAGTACCTGGATAGAGAACTGGGGAGAGTACAAAGGGTGGTGATAAATGGGGAGTAATCAGATTGGGCGGGTGTGGAAAGCGGGGTCCCCCAGGGTTCTGTCCTGGGCCAATCCTGTTTAATTTATTCATAAATTATCTAGAGGAGGGGATATCGAATAAAATCTCAGTATTTGCGGATGATACTAAACTAAGCATGCCAATATCTTCTAGGCAGGATGTGGAAACCTTACAAACGGACCTGAACAAAATAATGGGGTGGGCAACTACATGGCAGATGAGGTTTAATGTTGAAAAATGTAAAGTAATGCACTTGGGTGCCAGAAACCAGAAAGCAAGCTACTCACTGGGGGGGAACCTCTGGATGTATCTAGGATTTAAAAGGACCTGGGGGTACTGGTAGACAACAGGCTTGGTGCCAAGCCGCTGCAAGCAAAGCAAACAGAATACTGGGATGTATAAAAAAGGGGATTCACTCCAGAAATAAAGAGATTATTCTCCCACTCTACAAGACTCTGGTCCGGCCACATCTGGAGTATGCTGTCCATTTCTGGGCACCGGTCCTCAGGAAGGATGTGCTGGAACTGGAAAGAGTCCAGAGAAGGGCAACAAAAATAATTAGGGGAATGGAGGACATAAGCTATGAGGAAAGACTACAAGCACTGAACTTATTCTCTCTGGAGAAGAGACGATTGAGGGGGGGATATGATATCAATGTACAAATACTGTAATGGCGACCCTAGCATAAGGAACAAACTATTCAGAGAAAGGGAATACAATAAGACACGTGGCCACTCACTAAAACTAGAGGAAAGGCGGTTTAACCTTAAAATACGCAGGGCGTTCTTCACTGTAAGAAAAGTAAGGATGTGGATTACTCTTACGCAAACAGTGGTATCAGCAGGGAGCATTGATAGTTTCAAAAAACGATTGGATGGGCACCTTAAAGACCACAACATACAGGGGTATACAATGTACGGTTAACAGCAAACACACACACACATCATAGGTTGGATGGACTGATGTCTTTTTTCAACTTAACTAACTATGTAACTATGTAACAAATACTGCACAATTCAGTGAGAGGGTCTTTGGGCCAGTAGGCCACAACAAAGTATGCGGATGGCTGTCACAGACAAAGGGGGTGCTCTGGTGCCAGAGACCCCGAAGAAGACAACCCTGACCTGGCAGGACTATACACAAGCGGACGGATCTCCAGACTCGATTCCCCCGACGATCACCGCCGCTCCTCCCCTGGCCCGACTCCCACTGTGAGTGAAAACAGCGGGAGCGAGCCTCCGGCGGTGCGCAAGCGCCGCCCACAAGGGGAGGAGTCCAGCGACGTAGGTCTACGTCGCTGCACGGAATCGAGCCACTTTGCCGCAGTACAGTCCCAGTGACTGGTCAGCAAGTGGTTGTAAAGCCAGAAGGTTTTTTATCTTAATACTGTACATTCTATGCATTAAGATAAAAAAACCTTCTGTGTGTAGCAGCCTCCCCAGCGCCACCCTAATACTTACCTGAACCCGATCTCTTTCAAGCGATGTCCATGAGTCCCTTGGCCACCCGGGACTCTCCCTCCTGATTGGCTGAGGCACAGCCGCTGCGCCATTGGCTCCCATGGCTGTCAAAGTCAGTCAGTCAATCGGGAGAGAGGGCAGGGGGCCGAACGGCAGCTCCGTGTCTGAATGGATAGAATCGAATAGAATAGAATAGAATAGGAAGGAGGGGCCAGGAGTAGCAAAGAGGGACCTGAGAAGAGGAGAATCCGGGCAGCTCTGTGCAAAAACAACTGCACAAAGGAGGTAAGTATAACATGTTTGTTATTAAAAAAAAATAATAATAAACCCCAAAAAATTAGACTTTACAAACACTTTAACCATTTAAGGACCAGGCCTATTTCTAACACATGTTGTTTACAAGTTAAAATCAGTATTTTTTTCTAGAAAATTACTTAGAACCCCCAAACATTATATATATATATATTTTTTTTTTTAGTAAAGACTCTGGGCAATAAAATGGCGCAGTGGTCTTTCAAATGCAATTTGTTTGGAAAAAATACATTTCACTGAATTTAAAAAAACTAAACAGGAAAGTTAGCCACATTTTTTGTACATGAATGAAGATGTGGCACTGAGTAAATAGATACCTAACATGTTATGGTTTAAAATTGCGCACACTCATGGAATGGCGATAAACTACGGTACTTGAAAATCTCCATAGGGGATGGTTTAAAAATGTTTAACGGTTACCAGTTTAAAGGTACAGAGGAGTTATTTGCTAGAAATATTGCTCTCACTCTGACGATCGCGGTGATACCTCACATGTGTGATTTGAACACCGTTTATATTTGCGGGCACAATTTACATGTGCACCTTTGGTGCGTGAGCACACGGGGACGAGGTGCTTTAAAATTCTTTTTTTTTTCCTATTTAATTGTTTTTCACTGTTTCCTTAAAAAAAAAAAAAAATATGATCACTTTTATTGCTGTCACAAGAAATGTAAACCCCAAATCCCTCCTTTGCACTTAAAAGTTTTCAAAATGCCAAAATCTGCATTTTTGAATACTGTCACTTTTTAAAATCATGGTTACTTGATTGGAGACCTGATTGAAGCTGATTCTGGCTTCGCTCAGGACTCTAAGCAGCCAACGGATGTACCGGCTGGTTGCTCAGGTCTCCCAGTAGGATAGGAGACCCGGGCAGAGTCGCGGAAGGGGACAGGAGGGGGGGGACGTCCTTCTCGCTCCCTGTGATAACAGCTGAGTGGCTGCTGAGCCACATCAGTTGTTATCATCAGAAAGCTGACCGCTGGCTCTAAAAAACAGTAGCAGGGTGATGCCTCTAGCTGCAGGCATCACCCCGGTACAACCACTTCTTCAAGCCGATGTACAGGTATGTCGGTTTGCGGGACGTGGTTAAACTTCGTAGAGTCTAAAGCTAAAGTCAAATGAAAAGGGGAGTGGTCGGACCAGTTGATAGGCAAAATGTTCGCAGCCATCAATGCCCATAGAGTGGGATTGTTTACAAAAAAATGATCAAGGTGAGCATGAGTGTGGTAAAGATGTGAATAATGGTTGTATTGACACTCTGTTGGGTATGTGAGACGAAAGTGTCAAATAAGGCATGCTTCCTGGTAAGCTGTAAGTGAGATGTAGGAGTGCATGTATTAAGTGAGTATCTGTCCATTGTTGCTAAATACGTAAGTTATAGTCACCACCTATCACCGGGTACTGTATTTGTGTTCCATACGAAAGTGTAATTTCATTAGATTGCCATCTGCCTGAGAATGAGATACTTGCCTTGAATCGAGGCAAAGAAACAGAGACCCCTTCTTTACAAGGATAGCCACTCCAGCTTTTTGCACAGGAGGAGGAAGGAGATCCCAACCTAAGAGGTCGAGGATGTGTTTGTCCAGAACATTACAGAATGTTAGAAGATCCTCTGGAATGCATGAAACTGCTGTTTTGATGTTAGGTTTTGCTGATATGTTAAATGGAAAGCCCCATCGGTATGATATGTTAACCTCATGCAAAAGAAGTAAAAGCAGCCTTTGTTTTTTGGAGGATCAGCTAAGACAGGTCAGGGAATAACTGGACAGGTTTCCTTTCAGAAAGTAAAGAGTGCACTAAGCGGGTTTTTCTCATAGCTTCCTCCTTCAAGGTTTAATAATGAATTCTGCAGATAACATCCTTTGTCCCATGTCCTTGAAATCCTCAGAGTTGGTAGCTTCCAGGAGGCCATGCACTCTGATATTTTTGCACTGATTGCTATTATCTAAGTCCTTCAGGTGCCTTTGCATATCCCTAAGGCTATGTTGATCATCAACCTGTTGGGTTTGAACTTGATGGACTACCAACTTAGTAGATTAAATTTCTCCTTCTATGACATTGTTTCAAAAAAGATATGGATTGTTTGAGATGGCAGACGGAGAGGTTGCATGGATCCCCCCAATTTCTGAGAGCATGTGGTGCTTGGCTTGACCATGCAAAAGTGCTGTTGTCCCCCAAAACAGAGTAAAAAAAATTGCAGGGCCCGAGAGAGCTGAAGGGTCAAACGTCCATATCGCTCAGCTTCCGGACGTGCCCCACTGGACATTTGTTTGGTGCTCTCATTGGATTGTATGTGTTTGGATTCTCAACTCGGGGTCCTTTCCCTTTTTTCCTGGGGTGGTGGCTATTTTGTGCTGAGCTGTCGACCCAGAACCTGTGTTTGATATGATTTAGTTTATAAATGAACCAGAGCCTCTGTCTCCTGTGCATTCAACTGCAGTGCAGCTGAAGCTACAGAAAGGAACTGGGGAATGTGCTTCCCCAGTCACTTTCTCTGTTTAAAATTTGAGACTTCAGGGGTCTGTTTTGATCCCTAATATTTCAATCAAACAACCCCCCATAACAGATTTGTGAAATTGTAAAAAATAATAAAAACATAATTCTAAAAAATCAGACTAAAATTTCTAATCAACCTACAGTGGGTACGGAAAGTATTCAGACCCCCTTAAATTTTTCACTCTTTGTTATATTGCAGCCATTTGCTAAAATCATTTAGGTTCATTCTTCTTCCTCATGAATGTACACATAGCACCCCATACTGACAGAAAAACACAGAATTGTTGACATTGTTGCAGATTTATTAAAAAAGAAAAACTGAAATATCACATGGTCCTAAGTATTCAGACCCTTTGCTGTGACACTCATATATTTAACTCAGGTGCTTTCCATTTCTTCTGATCATCCTTGAGATGGTTCTACACCTTCATTTGAGTCCAGCTGTGTTTGATTATACTGATTGGACTTGATTAGGAAAGCCACACACCTGTCTATATAAGACCTTCCAGATCACAATGCATGTCAGAGCAAATGAGAATCATGAGGTCAAAGGAACTGCCTGAAGAGCTCAGAGACAGAATTGTGGCAAGGCACAGATCTGGCCAAGGTTACAAAAAGATTTCTGCTGCACTTAAGGTTCCTAAGAGCACAGTGGCCTCCATAATCCTCAAATGGAAGACGTTTGGGACGACCAGAACCCTTCCTAGTGCTGGCCGTCCGGCCAAACTGAGCTATCGGGGGAGAAGAGCCTTGGTGAGAGAGGTAAAGAAGAACCCAAAGATCACTGTGGCTGAGCTCCAGAGATGCAGTCAGGAGATGGGAGCAAGTTGTAGAAAGTCAACCATCACTGCAGCCCTCCACCAGTCGGGGCTTTATGGCAGAGTGGCCCAACGGAAGCCTCTTCTCAGTGTAAGACACATGAAAGCCTGCATGGAATTTGCTAAAAAACACCTGAAGGACTCCAAGATGGTGATAAATAAGATTCTCTGGTCTGATGAGACCAAAATAGAACTTTTTGGCCTTAATTCTAAGTGGTATGTGTGGAGAAAGCCAGGCACTGCTCATCACCTGTCCAATACAGTCCCAACAGTGAAGCATGGTGGTGGCAGCATCATGCTGTGGGGGTGTTTTTCAGCTGCAGGGACAGGACGACTGGTTGCAATCGAGGGAAAGATGAATGCGGCCAAGTACAGGGATATCCTGGACAAAAACCTTCTCCAGAGTGCTCTGGACCACAGACTGGGCCGAAGGTTTACCTTCCAACAAGACAATGACCCTAAGCACACAGCTAAAATAACGAAGGAGTGGCTTCACAACAACTCCGTGACTGTTCTTGAATGGCCCAGCCAGAGCCCTGACTTAAACCCAATTGAGCATCTCTGGAGAGACCTAAAAATGGCTATCCACCAACGTTTACCATCCAACCTGACAGAACTGGAGAGGATCTGCAAGGAGGAATGGCAGAGGATCCCCAAATCCAGGTGTGAAAGACTTGTTGCATCTTTCCCAAAAAGACTCCTGGCTGTATTAGATCAAAAGGGGGCTTCTACTAAATACTGAGCAAAGGGTCTGAATACTTAGGACCATGTGATATTTCAGTTTTTCTTTTTTAATAAATCTGCAACAATGTCAACAATTCTGTGTTTTTCTGTCAGTATGGGGTGCTATGTGTACATTCATGAGGAATAACAATGAACCTAAATGATCTTAGCAAATGACTGCAATATAACAAAGAGTGAAAAATGTAAGGGGGTCTGAATACTTTCCGTACCCACTGTATAAAGCCATGCCCACTATGTAGCATAATTTAACCACACCCAACTGTTTGCCATCCCACCATCTCCAGGATAGGGGCCCCCAGAGCATTACTTTGTCCAGGGGAGCATGAAGCTATTAAGGTGGCTCTGGTAGTAACCGAGAAAACATGTTTGTAGACAAAACACGCTGGGCGGAGCCAATTGGTTGACAAAAGTTAGGGCTTCAACCATCCAAGTCACCAAGATATACAGTATGTATATAATTATATATATACACACAGTATCTCACAAAAGTGAGTACACCCCTCACATGTTTGTAAATACTTTATATCTTTTCATGTGACAACACTGAAGAAATTACACTTTGCTGCAATGTAAAGTACTGAGTGTACAGCTTGTACAACAGTGTAAATTTGCTGTGCCCTCAAAACAACTCAACACACAGCCATTGATGTCTAAACTGCTGGTAACAAAAGTGAGTACACCCCTAAGTGAAAATATCCAAATTGGGCCCAGTTAGACATTTTCCCTCCCCGGTGTCATGTGACTCATTAGTGTTACAAGGTCTCAGGTGTGAATGGGGAGCAGGTGTGTTAAAGTTGGTGTTATCACTCTCACTCTCTCATACTGGTTACTGGAAGTTCAACATGAGACCTCATGGCAAAGAACTCTCTGAGGATCTGAAAAAAAGAATTGTTGCTCTACATAAAGATGGCCGAGGCTGTAAGAAGTTTGCCAAGACCCTGAAACTGAGCTGCAGCACGGTGGCCAAGACCATACAGGGGTTTAACAGAACAGGTTCCACTCAGAACAGGCCTCACCATGGTCAACAAGGAAGTTGAATTCACATGCTCAGCGTCATATCCACAGGTTGTCTTTGGGAAATAGACCTATGAGTGCTGCCAGCATTGCTGCAGAGGTTGAAGGGGTGGGGGGTCAGCCTGTCAGTGCTCAGACCATACACCGCACACTGCATAAAATTGGTCTGCATGGCTGTCATCCCAGAAGGAATCCTCTTCTAAAGATGATGCATAAGAAAGCCCGCAAACAGTTTGCCGAAGACAAGCAGACTAGGGACACAGATTAATGAGACCAAAATAAACTTATTTGGTTCAGATGGTGTCAAGCGTGTGGCGGCAACCAGGTGAGGAGTACAAAGACAAGTATGTCTTGCCTACAGTCATGCATGGTGGTGGGAGTGTCATGGTCTGGCGCTACATGAGTGCTGCAGGCACTGGGGGAAACCCCCCCCCCCCCCGAAAAAACAAAAGAATAAAAATGCTCCACAACCGTCCTTTGCGTGGTTTTGAAGAAGCACATTGTCAATGTGAAACGCTTCAACCTTTCCATGGTCTGTGTCCTTATCCTGGTGGCAGTTTTATACATGTATAGATAAATCTTTCGGACCGGCGAGGTGTGCAGCCAATCTCTTTCCCAAGAGTGTTACAAAAAGACTTGAATGCCAGTGTGAACTTTTACAAGCTTTTAGGAGCCTTTACAGGTGCCAAGCTCTTGGGCGTTAAATAATTTTTTTCTGGACATTCAATTGATTTCATGTTAAAGCGCTAAACACACCTAGCCCTTAGGCCCATTGAGCAGCTTTTAGTAGCTTTCTCCCGAGTGGGAGGATGTTTATACGAGTGTAATTACAATAACTTTCACATGCCAGGAGTATTTTCTTTAATTCCCTATCTTATATTGGTAAGATGGCTCCCGTATGTCCTACTTCCGGGTGGGAGGGTGCTTAAACGTGGCAGAGGTGGATTGGTTGTGATGTTGAGGCTTGGTAGCATAAATAGCTTAGACGCGGTCACGATCACATGACCCTGATGATGTCAGTTACGCGCTGACAAAACGCGCCGGGACGTAGGATCGTGATCGTGCTACCTCGTCACTCACGGCTCCCGGTGGAACGCAGGTGGAACGCGGAAGCAGCGTTCCTACCCGGAGACTGCGGTTGTGTCCTTATGATATGCCCTTTGTTAACCTGTACCATTTAAGTGCATCCATTATTATTAAAATTATACCTATTTGTACATACTTCACAATTTGAGTCCTCTTGTTCCTTTCTGGGCACGGTTTATGGGAGTCCATCCCCAGTTTCAGTGAGATCAAAGGAGGACCTATCTGGAGTATATCGGATGTGTTGCCTGTCCTGCTATTGGGTGCTTACATCTGTGGTGTCCTGTGTCTGCCTTCATTGACCCCCTGTAACTTAAGGGGTCCATTTCATCCGGTAAGCCTTGAGTGCACACCGGGTGTTCCTGTGTATTTTAGTGGAGGTATATACTACTAATCAAGTGCAGCTAACACTGTCACCATCACGATTAATATATCTATTTGGACATTCATTGCTATTTTTATGGACTTATTTAATCATTGATCTATTTTTGCACTTTATATTTAGTCCAATTTATTAAGGACTTATGATTGCACATGATTATCCACTTTTTTATTATGTCTGTTGATTATTTATTTATTATTGCTCTATATTATGCACTTTTGCCTTTATTTAAGGCCTTCATCTTGCGCAAGTGTTTTTTAGTTGAGCGCATCCTTTATTTATTAATATTTAATTTTTTCAGCTTTTAGTAGCGTCAAGTGTTTTTTCTGCCCAAACTCTGCTGCTCCTGGACGCACTGGCAGTGGGATTTTTCCCTGCCTCTAAAAGTCCCTCCCACTAAATACCTCTTGTAGCGGCCGCCCCCATGGAAAGAGGAGTTTCGCCGCCAGAGATGTTCTCTTCCCCCTAGTGGGAGGGATGCTGTAGAGTAGAGCAGGGACCGCTCTTACCAGAGCTAGGGATTTAGCGATCCAAGCAGAAGGGAGATAGAGCTGGTATAGCCTTCTCCCACAAACATGAGATGACACTCTATGTGGAGAGTAAGAAAGAACTGTTTATTGAACCCACACAAACACATTATATACACTATCAGGTAATGCGAGTCTGATTGCATTAGCATATACAGATAGATTTGTAAACAGGCACAAAATAACCCTAAACTAATTATCTAGCCACCTGGCCAGAACAATGCAAGGTCATTAACATGTAACAATGGAACAGGAATACTTAGCACAATACACATTCCATCTCAAAACACGGACAGTGTTAACATATTTAACAATGTGTGGACGACAAGTGGCTGAGCCGATGACATTAGCAGTCTAGAACAGTCTAAGTCTCCCAGTGTAGGATTAAATCTTCACATCTCTATATAAAGACATTGCTGACATTGCAGTACAATAAACGTTAACATCACTTGTAAATACAGGCCCCATTTGAAGCAATCCAAACCACCAAGTATCTGATTTTTTTAAATCATAGTGACGGTTAGTACCGTCACATCTCTTCCCCCCAAAGGTAGACTAATCCAGATACCAGACCTCCAACTGGTCTGTGCCTGAGTTAGTCGGGTAAAAAGTCCCAAAGAGTCAATCCAGGGAGTTCCAAGTAAATCTGCCATGGCCCCCCCCCCCTCCCAAACTAAAACCTATCCCATATGACCGCACTCCATCCAAACATTCAAGTGTCTGGACCTCAGAATGCAAGTAGGTCTCCGTGATGTGGGCCTGGGATCTGGACTGGCAGTAATGCTGAGGTCAAGTGACCTAGGTCGTTCCCCAGTAAGACGTTGGTGGGGAGCTCCCTTGTCAACCCCACATCAATCATACCTGACCCAGCACCCCAATTCAAATGGACCCTCACAGTGGGTATCCGGTGTACCTCCCCCTGCTACCCGTACCACTACTGAACCTCCAGTTCGGGCAGCATCTGGGACCAAATGTCGCTTGACCAAAGTGAGAGTGGCTCAAGTGTCTCGGAGACCTTGCACAGGCTTTCCGTTTAACTGGACAGATTGGCAATGGTGCTGTCTGTTCTCCGTAGCGGCTTTCACTGGGTCAGCTTCGTGAAGGGTACCCAATTGCTCCTTGGTGGGTTTGAATATTGGTATGACTGGGGGAGCTTCTGCGTGATAGTAGGGGACCGTTGTCTTTACTGGAGGGGGTGACCCTGGTCGGATCCATGCAGCTTGGTCCTTGCTCTGGGTACAGTCTCGTTGATAATGCCCAAACTGCTTGCACCTGTAGCACTGTACCCCACTGCGGGATTGGTATCTGGGTGCCTGCGAGTTGGAGGAGTCCCCCCCTCTCTGTGGTAGTGGTGGTCCAAGATTGGTAATCCTGTTTGAGCAGTGGTCTGAGGCTAGGTTGTTGCTGCCTGTGGCCATGGTAGTAGTGGACGGCTGCCCATGCTGGGGAAGGTGGTCCTGCTCGAAGCCATGAATCGTGGTTCCTTCTCTGGTCACAGTTTCTCTGGTAGTGTCCGAACTGTTTGCACCAATGGCACTGTACCTGGCTTTGCTGTTGGAAGCGTGGTGGTGGGGGATTGCAGGTACCTGGGCTTCGGGTTGGTGCCACTGGTCCTGGAGCGGGTCTTACGGATGGTTGCTCCGTTTTTCTGGAGTCAGTATACTCATCAGCCAGACGAGCTGCTTCGGGTAAGGTGAGCGGTCGCTGATCCCAAATCCATACCTGTATCTCCGGATGCAGGGTATTGAAAAAATGTTCCAATAGAAACAGCTGTAACACATCCTCTCCTGATATGGCTTGACAACCGGTAATCCAGAGGGAGGCTGTTCTATAAAGACGGCAGGCCCACTCAGTGTAGGAATCCCCGCTGTGCTTTTTGGACTCCCGGAACCGTTTCCTATATGCCTGCGGGGTGACTGAGTACCGGGCAAGCAAAGCCTCCTTGACTGCTGGGTAGAGGTGAACCTCCTCATCAGGTAAAGCTCTAAAGGCTTCGGCAGCTCTACCTGTTAACTTCCCGGCCAGGATGGTGACCCATTCGTCTGTGGGTACTTTGTGTAAGGCACATTGTCTTCCAAAGTCGGCTAAGTAGCCATCTATTTCCCCCTCCGATTCCAGGAAGCTCTTAAAGGCTGCGAAGGGTACCTTTTTCCGCTCTGTTGGGGCTGGAGCATTCTCCACAATTGGGCTCACTGGTCTCTGGATCTCCGCCATGTGCAACTGGTATTGTCGTTTCTCCAGGTTCTCATCGATAGCGGTGTTCATCACCTGGGAAATGATGTCTGCAGGAGGATTGGGCCCATACAACGCCAGCCGCATATGCACAGTCCGCATCAACTCATCCTCCAGGTTTGGGGTTACTGCTTCAGTCACACCGTCATTTCGGTCCATTTCCATCAGCTCGGCCAGTAGTTCCTTTTTGGTATGGTTATTTGTTCTCCAACAAATCTTTCAAGGTTGACCTCTTCAAGCTTCCGTAGCGATTCTCCATCTGCTCATTCCATTCTCAGAACCAGTTGTAGAATCTCCTCTAGGGGAAAAGAACCATCCCACCACTTGCCACCAGTTGTAGCGGCCGCCCCCATGGAAAGAGGGGTTTCGCCGCCAGAGATGTTCTCTTCCCCCTAGTGGGAGGGATGCTGTAGAGTGGAGCAGGAACCGCTCTTACCAGAGCTAGGGATTTAGCGATCCAAGCAGAAGGGAGATAGAGCTGGTATAGCCTTCTCCCACAAACATGAGATGACACTCTATGTGGAGAGTAAGTAAGAACTGTTTATTGAACCCACACAAACACATTATATACACTATCAGGTAATGTGAGTCTGATTGCATTAGTATATACAGATAGATTTGTAAACAGGCACAAAATAACCCTAAACTAATTATCTAGCCACCTGGCCAGAACAATGCAAGGTCATTAACATGTAACAATGGAACAGGAATACTTAGCACAATACACATTCCATCTCAAAACACGGACAGTGTTAACATATTTAACAATGTGTGGAGGACAAGTGGCTGAGCCGATGACATTAGCAGTCTAGAACAGTCTAAGTCTCCCAGTGTAGGATTAAATCTTCACATCTCTATATAAAGACATTGCTGACATTGCAGTACAATAAACGTTAACATCACTTGTAAATACAGGCCCCATTTGAAGCAATCCAAACCACCAAGTATCTGTTTTTTTTTAAATCATATTGACTGTTAGTACCGTCACACTGCTAAAAGCCAATGTGTGCATGGTCACATAGGCTAACATGCAGGGAAGTTTAGAGGCAGGAAAAAAAATGCCAGATGCCCCTTGGAGCAGCTATAAAAACGTCCAGTGTGCATGAGGCCTTATCTGCAGTAACATTATTTATTTTCAAATAAACATTGCTCAAAAAAAAGAAAGTGTGTCTTGCTTGGTTTTGTTCCATTATTTTGTCTAAGGATTGCAAAAAAAAAACAAAAAACAAAATCAGAATTGATGTTCTTCTGCTCTAAGAATGTCGCTGAACCAGTCATTATATCTTTTTCATAAAACTTTATGGGAACTCAAACAAGGGAGGGGTCACATGATAAGAAATAGAGGTCCCGCATAGTTCTGCTGAGTACAGAAACTTCCGTGTGCATTACAGAGATTCTATAAAGTATTAAAATAGAACCAGGAACAGAGATAGAATAAATTCTGGAGAAGGAAGCTTACTCTTAACCGATTCCCGACTGGCCGCCGCCTATTTATTGCGGTAATGTGGCTCTGCTGCACAAATCGGCGTAGGTCTACGCCGGTCGCAAGCAGGCAGCTAGGGAGGAGCGCGCTCCCGCCCCCACTCACACTAAACACAGCTGACCGTTCTCTCTGGAATGTTCATAGAGCCCCTGTGATCCTTCTATATAGGATCACAGGTCTCTATGATCATTTCAGAAACAACGCCCCCCCCCCCACAGTTAGAAAACACTCCCCTAGGCTCACATTTAACCCTTTGATCACCCACTGTGTTGACCCCTTCCCTGCCAGTGTCATTATTACAGTAACACTGCATATTTTTAGCACTGATTACTGTAATAATGTCACTGGTCCCCCCAAAAGTGTCATAAATGTCAGTTAGGGGTCCGATCTGCCCGCGGCAATGTCGCAGTCCCACTAAAAATCACATATCCCCGCCATTACTAGTAAAAAAAAAAATAAATAAAAATGACATAAATCTTTCCCGTAGTTAGTAGACGCGATAACTTTTGCGCAAACCAATCAAAATACGCTTATTGTGATTTTTTTAACAAAAATATGTAGCAGAAAACAAATTGGCTTAAAATGTTAAAAAATTTTGATTTTTACATTTTTTTTTGAGAATGTTATATAGCAGAATGGGGAAAATATATATATTTTTTTTTTCAGAATTGCCGCTCTTTTTTTGTTTATAGCGCAAAAATTAAAAATCGCAGAGGTGATCAAATACCACCAAAAGAAAGCTCTGTTTGTGGGGAAAAAAGGACATCAATCTTATTTGGGTACAGCATCGCACGACCGCGCAATTGTCCGTTAAATTTACGCAGTGCCGAATCGCAAAATATGGTCATTAAGGGGGAAAATCTTCAAGTCTGGAAGTGGTTAAAGGGGGACTACAGTGCAGTTTGACCCAAAGCTTCTTCCTTGTGCTCCAACTGGTCTAACCTACTCTCCTGAAATGTTCCAAGTAGTAAATCACAGGGCAGTTTTATTTTGTGTCTGCTCATCAGAATTCTTAAAGTGATACTAAACACACACCTTTTATTTTACATTGTCCCTTCTATTTCTGTATATGGATGATGGCACTGTAATTATTTTAATAAAAAAAAAAAAAAAAAAAAAAACATCTAAGTATTTTTTTCCTAAAAGATATACAGCTATCACATGACCTATAGGGACACATAAGCAGAACAAGCTTCTAGTCCTCTGCTGCTGGTCACATGTTCAAAATAAAAAAAACAAATCCTTTCAAATACAGAGTAAAAAAATAAACAGATAATATCAATAAACTGTTTTAAATTGTCATATAAATATATATTTGAAATTTAATCTTTATTTCATATCATAAGAAAAAATGGTGAAATACCAAAAAGAACTGCACAAAGTGGATATTGGTTGCACAAAATGCACTAATTAGTGCTGTGTTAACCCTTTTTCTAAATCGTGAATATTAAAAATTAATAATTTAAATAAATATATAAATAATTAATTATATGTGAATATGTGATTTGTGGGAATCTCTTCCGCACTGCAAGCAGCAAACAAAACGTATATAACGTGATAAATGTGAAATGAGGGTAAATATTGCGCTCAACAATGATATTCACAAAAAGTGCTTAAGTGCGTGAATAAATAGATAAAAGCTGGTATACAAAAAGTCCAACAATGCTTAAAAACCATCGGTAGCTACAACACCACACCAATGGATAAAAGCATAAAAACCAGCTTATATGCATAAATACATAAATCCATAAATAAACAAATAAATAAAGTCCTTTGAGTGCTTAAAAGTCAAGGTTTCATATCATGTCATGTCACGCCGCTCTAGCCTGTGTCTTAGAATAGAGAGAGGTGAAGCCTCCGTTAATCTACATATAATATCCCACTCCTATTGTGTTTAGCTGGTTAGTGGGCATTTAGAAGGAGGGAGGGAGTGGGCTGTCATTTACCACTGTGTATACGCCCACATGTGTCACTATATAGTAACATGGGCTGCTCAGATGTGATAGGGAGGAAGTACTCAGCATAGAAATTCACTGAAAACTGAGCTTGTGCAGAACTGTCAACACTGCTCTGCAAAATCCCCAACTGCATCGGGGACATGGACAGAAAGCTCACTGAAAACTGAGCATGTGCAGAGTTGCCTCAACAGCTGCAAAATCCCTAGCTGAACTGGGGAAATGAGCAGACGTTGGAGATGGAGAGCAGCAGGATCAACCAGGTTGTTTTGCAGAATACAGAAAACAAATCTCATTGTTACGAAGTGAGTATGAACAGCATGTCATACACCTTTTATTCATAGTTTTTATGATGTGCATTTAGTGACACTTTAAGCCTTGATGAAGGAGGAGTGTGTTTGGCCCCCAATTCTGCTATGAATTACTTTTATCATTAAACAACTATTGCACAATTGTTTGGTGCTCTCATTGGATTGTATGTGTGTGGATTCTCAACTTTGGGTTCTTTCCCTTTTTCCTGAGGTAGTCCCCATTATGTGCTGTGCTGCTGAACCAGAACCTGTGTTTGCTATGCTTCAGTTTATAAATGCACAGCAGCCTCTGTCTCTGTTCATTCATCTGCAGTGCAGCTGAGGCTACAGAAATGAGCTGGGGAATGTGCTTCCTCACTCCCTTTCTCTGTATCAAAAGTGAGACTTCAGGTGTTTGTTTATACCCCTGATATCTCACCAAAGAACCCCCCCCACACACACACACAGACACACACACACACACACACACACACACACACACACACACACACAGACACAGACACACACAGTTACACACGCAGGCACACACACACACACACACACACACACACACACACACACACAGACACACACACACAGATACACACACACAGACACACACACACACACACACACACACACACAGACACACACAGACAGACACACACACACACACACAGACACACACACACACACAGACACACACACAGACACACACACACACACACACACACAGACACACACACACACACACACACACACACACAGACACACACACAGACACACACAGACACACACACAGACACACACACATACACAGACACACACACAGACACACACACACACACACACACACACAGACACACACACAGACACACACACATACACAGACACACACACACAGACACACACACACACACACAGACACACACACACACAGACACACACACACACAGACACACACACACACAGACACACACACAGACACAGACACACACACACACACACACACAGACACACACACACACACACACACACAGACACACACACACACACACACACACACACAGACACACACACACACACACACACACACACACACACACACAGACACAGACACACACACACACACACACACACACAGACACACACACACACAGACACACACACACACACACACACACAGACACAAACACACAGACACACACACACACACACAGACACACACACACAGACACACACACACACACACAGACACAAACACTATATCTATAAAAAAATGATTTATAGACCCACTGTTTGCCATCCCCCCATCTCCCTGGTAGGGGTCCCAGTGCATTACTTTGCCCAGGGGCCCATGATGCTTTTTAAGGTTGCACATGTGCCCAGTGACAATTTCAGTGACCCTTAGATAGTCTGAATCCAGCGTCCTGACTGTTCTTGTGTTTAGAAAAGTAATAAAGGAAGCTTAGAAAGGAAACAGAGAATATTCTCCATGGGGCTTATGGTCAAAACACGGCTGCAGCTAAACTGTGCTAATACCAGAAGTTAGTAATTTTTTGACAAACAGATTTACTTTCACTTTGAGAGCAGCATAAAAGACGAACCTCTCACTCATTCTTCTTCACTCACATCACAACTCCTGGCTCTTCGTTGGACGTTCCAGCGACACACCTTAATCGTCAAAATCCTTGAAAAGCAACAAGCAGCTCTACTAGCCACCGTACAGGAACCAACTCATACAAGGTTAGTAATAATTAAATCAAATCAAGCCAGGCATGGACAGACATTTTAAGACAAACAGCAAACATAAAAATTGTACAAACAAGAGATTGGGCGTCTGGAGGCCATTCAGGACCACACCCCTCAAATAAATATGAACAATTGAATGAAAGATTTGGGGCTTTTAAATGGTGCAAAAACACACACACACACACACACACACACAAAATGTATATATATATATATATATATATATATATATATATACACAGTATCTCACAAAAGTAAGTACACCCCTCACATTTTTGTAAATATTTTATTCTATCTTTTCATGTGACATCACTGAAGAAATGACACTTTGCTACAATGTAAAGTAGTGAGTGTACAGCTTGTATAACAGTGTCAATTTGCTGTCCCCTCAAAATAACTCAACACACAGCCATTAATGTCTAAACCGCTGGCAACAAAAGTGAGTACACCCCTAAGTTAAAATGTCCAAATTGGGCCCAAAGTGTCAATATTTTGTGTGGCCACCATTATTTTCCAGCACTGCCTTAACCCTCTTGGGCATGGAGTTCACCAGAGCTTCCACTCCTCCATGACAACATCACGGAGCTGGTGGATGTTAGAGACCTTGCGCTCCACCCTCCATTTGTGGATGCCCCTCGATAGGGTTTAGGTCTGGAGACATGCTTGGCCAGTCCATCACCTTTACCCTCAGCTTCTTTAGCAAGGCAGTGGTCACCTTGGAGGTGTGTTTAGGGACATTATCATGTTGGAATAATACTGCCTGCAGCCCAGTCTCTGAAAGGAGGGGATCATGCTCTGCTTCAGTATGTCACAATATATGTTGGCATTCATGGTTCCCTCAATGAACTGTAGCTCCCCAGTGGCGGCAGCACTCATGCAGCCCCGGACCATGACACCCCCTCCACCATGCTTGACTGTAGGCAAGACACACTTGTCTTTGTGCTCCTCACCTGGTTGCCACCACATACGCTTGACACCATCTGAATCCAATAAGTTTATCTTGGTCTCATCAGACCACAGGACATGGTTCCAGTAATCCATGTCCTTATTCTGCTTGTATTCAGCAAACTGTTTGTGGGCTTTCTTGTGCATCATCTTTAGAAGAGGCTTCCTTCTGGGATGACAGCCATGCAGACCAATTTGATGCAGTGTGCGGTGTATGGTCTGAGCACTGACAGGCTGACCCCCCACCCCTTCAACCTTTGCAGCAATGCTGGCAGCACTCATACGTCTATTTCCCAAGACAACTTCTGCATATGATGCTGAGCACGTGCACTCAACCTCTTTGGCCGACCATGGCGAGGCCTGTTCTGAGTTGAACCTGTGCTGTTAAACCGCTGTATGGTCTTGGCCACCATGCTGCAGCTCGGTTTCAGGGTCTTGGTAATCTTGTTATAGTCTAGGCCATCCTCTTATAGCCTAGGCCATCTTTATGTAGCGCTATAATTCTTTTTTTTTCAGATCCTCAGAGAGTTCTTTGCCATGAGGTGCCATGTTGAACTTCCAGTGGCCAGTATGAGAGAGTGAGAGCGATAACACCAAATATAACACACCTGCTCCCCATTCACACCGGAGACCTTGCAACACTAATGAGTCACATGACACCGGGGAGGGAAAATGGCTAATTGGGCCTAAGTTTGGACATTTTCACTTAGTTGTGTACTAACTTTTTTGCCAGTGGTTTAGACTTTAATGGCTGTGTGTTGAGTTATTTTGAGGGGACAGCAAATTTACACTGTTATACAAGCTGTACACTCACTACTTTACATTGTAGCAAAGTGTAATTTCTTCAGTGTTGTCACATGAAAAGATAGAATAAAATATTTACAAAAATGTGAGAGGTGTACTCAATTTAGTGAGATACTGTATGTGTATATAACAAGCAAAAATTCAAAGGAAAAAAGTCCACATGCAGAAGAAAACGTCCTCCTTTCATGTGTTCATATATTCTTATATACGTTATGTGATAAGCGTCCATCACCCATAAACTGAATTTTCAATCCCAAAGCCACCACCCCTTATGGGAAGAATACACACTAAATATGACCACCTGATTAAACCAAAGTCAACAGAGCTCGCAATCAAGCATCCAGCTATAGATCACCAAAGAGCAACTCCTCAGGCTCTTCCTGCTGGCAGATGGTTTTGAGTCGGTTCTCAATCAGGCATCACCCCATAAAGTTCAGTTCCCTAAACCCAGTAGTCCAGACAGCATGGTCACCTGCTGACTTGGCACCATCCACAGGCAGCTTAAAGTGTAAAGTGGTTCTTCATCTTTTGTCTCTCTCTTTCTCTGTTTTATAGTTGACCCCATAGCCTTGGCAGCAGAAAACTACGACAACTTGCTGTCCACTTGCTGTGACCAGTTGCAGGGTAGTGTGCTGTAGTTTATCTGCTTATCAGAATATTTTTATAAAAAGGGTAGAGGGAATGGCGCTGTCTGATATTGTAAAATGAATGAGGGCCAATAGTGAATATAAATTATTAGAAATGATGGATGGCCTTATTTAAAAGAGAGATAAATAGTATAAGAAAAGATAAAATAATTAAAATCCCAGGTGTTATGAAAAGAAGGGATTGAAGAACTGCATAAAAAGTACTAATATATGTATAAAAAACGGATCACATATGTGAAAAAAAATTAAAGTATATAAATATGTAAAATGTGAATGTGGGCCCAATAAATTTATACACAAATTGCTAAACCCATAAATATGTAAACGTCAAATCCATACAAAACATACAGTCATAAATAAAGTGCAAGAAAACCCACTAGGGGGTGAAGAAGTCACTAAAACTAAAGTGACAAGTGCATGTGATGTAAAATCATATACTATAAGGTGATAAGGTGCAATCGACACAAGGTGGTGAGTGCTAAAGTGCTGATAGCGTTAAATCCTAAATTAATGTGGATATACACAAATACAGATATGTGACGTAAAGGCAAAAAGGAAAAATACATTTTTTTTAAAAATATATATATAGAAAAATATAAAAAAGAAGTCCAATGGTGCACAAGTGCTGGAGTGATGAAAATTCTCCCAAAAATATATTAGAACAGGTGTCAAACTTTAGATCAGCAAGATGCAATAGGTAACCCCGTGGTGGGCAGTGAGGTGCTCGGTGACCCCTATGGTAAATAGCACACTCACCGGAAGTACCCACTCCACACAGGGGTAAAGAGTGGGTATAAGTGGCGTTCCAGTGGTAAATCCTAATCTCCTCTATCGGTCCTAGGATGGGACATCTATGGGGTATCTGGACAGCAGCAATCCTAGGCAGAGCTGGAATCAGATGGTATCCTGGTGGTGGGGATAACTACTCCCAGTGTCCACAAGGGACCGATATTGCAGATATCCGGATGTTAAAAAGAAGGCACAATAGTGTAATATTGCTAATACTGGGTTTATTAAACGTAAAAACAGATTACAGGTACTCACATTTGTGAAGTAATAATCGAGCGATGTAAACTAGCACGTGGAACGCAATGCGGTCCACCGCTCTGTACAGAGTATTTTTATGTTGTCCTACTAGAGCTGCAATATGGAAGATCTGAGATCCATATTTGCTTGATGATATTTAAAGAAGGAGTGGTGAATACAGCTTATTTATGATGGTGTGAGGAGTTCACAGAAGGAAAATACATCAGGTATGTTTGCATGTCTTCATCTGAGCGTGTCCTCATTCTCTTCAGCCAGGACACGCTAAGCTGAAGACAAGCAAAAATACTTCTGTAAACTCCTGACATTAATAGGCTGTATTCACCACTTCTTTCTTTAAAAATCATCAGGCAAAAACGGATCTCAGATCTTCCATATTGCAGCATCATCTCTAGTAGGTCAACATAAAGATATTCTGAAGATGTAGCACCCTCCTAGATAGGTGCTAGGTTAAAAACATTGTTATGCTCCATCTGCTTATCAGGGGAGCCTGATCTGTTAGCTATGCCTGTTACATGTGTCCAGGTGTGAGTCACTCGGTCTGAAGGAGTGTCCCCACTGTATCCAATAGGGAAGCCTGTTGGACAGTGGAGGAAACCTGACCAGTGGCAAATGAGCTTTTGTGGCAGTCCCAGTGGGAGGGCACCACTGCAGTGCATCCTGGGATTGACCATAAAAGCCAAGGAAGAGAGGAGAGGCGCCACTCAGTGAGACAATCAAGGTTTATTGCACAGTAGTAATTACACACTTACATTAAGGCAAGGTGAAAGCTACTAGCTCCTATACCCTTTCTTTGGCATGGCGCTTCCTCCTTTCGGCCGAACCAGCAGCCGGGACATGATGCAACCTCAGGGGAGTCCAATGGGGGAGCAGGATCAAGCCAGGGATGGCGATGAGCCACCTGTGGACTAATGATGACGTAACGCGTTTCGGAGCATGCGTAAAACGCTCCTTCCACAGAAGATACATCATCATTAGTCGATGATCCTGCTTCCCCATTGGACTCCCCTGAGGTTGCGTCATCTCAAGGGTATAGGAGCTAGTAGGAGAAGCCTTCACCTTGCCTTAATGTAAGTGTGTAATTTCTACTGTGCAATAAACCTTGATTGTCTCACTGAGTGGCGCCTGTCCTCTCTTCCTTTAGGTGTCAGCGGGATTTTTGGCTTCTGCCTACCTACTGCCCTCGGAGTCAACATTGGAACTTTCTTTGCACCATTTGGATTGTTTTCTCCCCATCCCATTTCTTCCTCACCCATACCCCAGTGCGGGTCCCATTTGTCGGCACAAGCGCCCAACACACCCTCTATAAAAGCCAAGGGCACATGTGACAGGGCGTCTTTGGTGGGAAGCAGAATCCCAGGAGGAGGGTGACAGCTGTGTCTCCTCCAGCTGTCTGAGGATGATGGTCACAGGCAGTCAGCCAGGTGAGCCAGGTGTGGAGCTGAGCCTGAAGGATCCTGGTAAGCTAATGGTGGAGCTTCTGGCAGAGTCATCTGGGAAAAACAGTATCCATGAGTACCAGGGGGCTTGTCAAGGAGTCTGCCCAGGAAGGGGGACCACTCCAGAGAAGTCAGAGGATAAAAGGTCAGCTCACAAAGTTAGCAAGAGTAAAGGGGGTGCCAAGTATAACCCTGAAGAGTAAGGGTAAAGGGGGTACCAAGCGGGGCCCTGAAGAGTAATTCACTATACAGTTAATTTATAAAGCACTTCACTATAGTGGCAAGGTGAAGCAGTGGCCTTGCTGCACTCAACATAGCTAGAAGTCCTCAAGTTGTGCATAGTTCATCCAGTTGGAGTATCCCACTCATCCATCCCTTCCTCCATCCTAAGTTCTAAAACAAAAACAACAAAAAACAAATCCCCTGTTCTGTTTCCTGACTGAGCCAAACACTTAAAGCACTAAGAATCTATAAGTTGTTGCTATGGGTAACCCAGGGGAATCCGCTTTAAGCAGCTCCCAAGGGAGTAGTGCTACAAAGATAAGAGACAACACACTACCCTGCAACTGGTCACAGCAACCTGAGGGAGTGGACAGCAAGTTGTTGTAGTTTTCTACAGCCAAGGCTATGGGGTCAGTCACCTACAAGACACTTGAGAAAGGAGTGCGCATGCCCGAACCTGGCATCGACGCATGCTCCGAAACGCGTTGTGAAGCCCGGTTTGCCCTCACTGCCCTTCTCTGCACATGTGACGTCAGACGCTGCCGGCCGCTGTTTGAGCTCCTCCAAGTTCCTCCACCGAGTCTACCCGGAATTCGGCAGAGCAAGCCTCCAGAGCCCACCCGGACGTTTAGACCGACTTGAACTGAGAAGACATCCAGCCTCCGGAGCACAACGCCACACACGATAACGAGTACCTTAATGTAAGTCACTACTATCATTTTTGTCATTAAAGCGGAGTTCCGGGCACAAAATCAATATTTTTTTTTTGTGCCCGTCCGCTTGTTCCCCCTCACCTGAAAAGGAATTGGATAGTTAAGTTTTTTTTTATTTTATTTACTCACCTTGTAATTGAAGATCGAATATACTCACCTAGTCTTCACTTCCTCCCTCTGTGCCGAGGCTCAGTCGTCTCTTCCGGGCTTGCACTGATTCCTGGGAGCTGAACGTCATCGCTCCCAGGAATCAATGCGACGGCACCGGCCCCGCTCGTCACTTCCGGGCGACGCCGCATTCCCCTGCTAAACAGCTTCTGGGCATGCCCAGAAGCTGTGGAGGAATGCGGTGCTGCGCCGGAAGTGACGAGAGGGGCCGGTGAAGGCGCATTCTGGGACAAGAAGACGCGGAAGAAGACGCCGAAGAGGACCGCGCCGGCTTCAGCTGCCCACAAGAGAGATGGAAACGCTGTGGAAGAAATTTTATAAGTGAGTATTTCTTCTTGCAGGTAAGTGCGAACCGGGACAGATCAGAGGCTAGCCATTGTGGAATGTACTAGCCCTGACTGTCCCGGGGGTATGTTTGTTGAAAAATGCTTTCTGTGCCCGGAACTCCGCTTTAAATCGTTTACAACACTCTAGAGGCGCTTTCCTCTCTTCTATATTTCTGATACAGAGCTGCTTCACTCTTCCGGTCAGCTGCCCTGAGTGACAACCCCTCCATCCATCCATCCCAGGGTCAACCTCGGATTTCTCTCTCTCCCCCCTCCCCTCTGGATTTGAAGAGAGCACACCATCACTGTCTGTCTAGGAACTTGCACACGGACTTTAAATCCCCTCCTTGTGCCCAGGCTCTTAATGTTATATCTCCCATGTGTTGGTGCTTCTTTTTTTTTTTTTTTTTTTACCCTGAAACCTGTCCACATTTTGCAGCCACCCCATTGACAGCACCACCTGAGGGCGCCAAAACACTCCCTATTTTACAAGACAGAGAAAGTGAGAGAGACAAAAGTTAAAGAACCACTTTAAGCTGCCTGTGGTGGTGCGAAGTCAGCAGGTAACCACACGGTCTAGACAACTGAGTTTAAGGAGATTAACTTAATGGGGTAATGCCTGATTGATATCCATCTGCCAGCATGGAGAGCCCGAGGAGTTGCTCTAGGTGATCTAAAGCTGGGTGCTTGCAAGCTCTGTTGACCTCTCTTTAATTAGGGGGTCCTATTTTCTTTTTATAGTTGGTAAGCGTGCATTCTTCTTATCACAGGTATAAGAATATATTCACACTGGAAAGGAGGATTTTTTTACACATGGACTTTTTTCCTTTTTTTATATATATATATATATATTTTTAATTTTTGCTTCTTTTATATATACTGTATATACAGTTAGGTCCATGAATATTTGGACACAGGCAATTATTATTATTTTTTTTTTCAGTTGTTTACCAAAACATATTCAAGCTATAGCTATATAATGGATAAGGGCTGAAAGTGCACACTTAGATTTATTTTGAGCGTATGTATATCCAAATCAAAGGAAGGGTTTAGGAAATAAGAATAAGAATAGCCATCCCTCCTTTTTCAAGGGACCAAAAATAATTGAACAATTGAATCAAAAGCTGGTAAGGGTATACAAGCAAAAACTGCAGGCTAACTTGTGACAAGCAGTTCCTAATATTTTTACTTGATTTTTATGTTCAAACCATTGAATAAAAGCTGAAAGTCTGCACTTCAAATTCATTTGGAATGTTTAATTTTAATTTTATTCTGGTGGTGTTCAGATGCAAAAGTATGAAAATTGTGCCTGTGCCCAAATATATGTAGCAGATTTCCCAGCATAGGTGCTGGATGTGGGTCCGCTAGGGTTACCGCTATCAACAACAGCAACATTTAAGCATGTTCTCCAAGTGAGAGCACTGAGACAAAAAACAGTCCAGTATCTTTGGTTTTGTATTTATTTTAGGAACTTGGATGGGAGAAGGGAATAAGTGGGATACTCCTCTGGCTCAACTATACACAATAGATTGGCTGAATGCCGGTCAACGCCCATTGGCGCTTGTTAACTCTGACTTGCTGTCTCTGAACTTGAACTGACTTCTGACACTTCCTTGTGACTCCTTTGTACTGCTCCCTTTAGCCTTTCTGGCTGAGGTAGCTACTTGTAACACTGCTGCAACTTTTAACTCTTCAGGGCCCAATCACTGGCACCCTCTTTCTCATCAGGGTCTAAACACTGGCACCCCCTTTCTATAACTTCTGCACAGGCTAGCTGGCTCCTGGATCCCCCCCGACCTCCTGGAGTGGTCTCCTATCCTAGGCAGACCCTGGGGCAGTTTACAGTACCGACGACACTGCTTAAATGGAAACTCCGGCCCCAACAACCCCGCACGGTCTTCAGCACACTGGATCCCTCTCTGCAGCTCAGCTCAACCTTCTGTCCTCTAGGCCGACCTCCAAGGACACCTTTCCTCTCGCTGACAGGAGGAGAGACAGACATCATCCCCATCCTGGGACTCTGCTTCCGCCAAAGACACTGCTTCATGTGTTCCCCCCCAGACTTATACCCTCTCCCAGGATGCATTGCGGCAGATTTTGCCCTCTGGGATTGATACAAGCCCCGGAGTGCTATTGGCCAGGTTTCCTCCACTGTCCAATAAGAGCCCTCATTAGACACAGTGGGGAGACTCCCCAAACACAACAGTCACCCCTGGAAACACATGACAGCCTAGCTGAACAATCAAGACCCTTCTGATAAGCAGACAAAGCCCCCTCTATAGTCTGCCTAGCACCTACCTGTGAGAGTGCTACATATATATAGACCTAGCTGTGTATGTACAGTATATGGTAAATCACTTGAAACTTTCTTGCAGCAAGACTCCTTTTGGTGTCATAATATATGGCAACAGTATTCTTTTTAGAAAAGTGCTATCTGTTCTAATTAAAAAGGTATCCATCAGCTCCAGTCATTGACTTTGCCTAGGCAGAGATGATGTCATCAGTCTGGTGCAGGCAGGAGGAAGACTTTCCTCACTCTAGTCCCCCCCCCCCCCCCAGTGATTGGACTGCACATTGTAACTTTGTAGCAAATCACAATGTGAGAAGCTGCATCAGATGACCTTTTTCAAACATTGGTCAATATGGGCAGCGCAGTGTTTAGCATGGCCGCCTAGCAGCACTAGGGCCATTGATTCAAATCCCAACCACAGCATCACCTGCATGGAGTTTGCATGTTCTCCCTGTGCCTGTGTAGGTTTCCTCCATGTACTCCGCTATTCTACCACACCCCAAAGATATGCTGGTAGGTTGATGCAATGGTGTGCTATGTAAGTTGATGGCCCTATATAAGTACAGTAAGTCAAATGTAATACTAAAGTATGTGCTGTGTTCATTTTGAGTACCCAATCATGTCCAAGGAAAATTTTAAGATTATGTGCTTGCACCTGATTGTATGAAGTAAAGTGAACACAGCTTCACATTATTATCTAAGCAAGGTGGACATTCACTTTTCAAACTGCATATTCACATTCCTAAATGAACAGCTTTGGCATAATAGGAAAATATATTAGCATAATTAAAATAATACAATTTCTGTGTGTTTATGCAGTATATATAGAGAGAAATAAAGATCTATAAATAAATATGTTCTGCTTCTAATCTTTTAGTCTGTGGATGTGAATCACGGAAGATAACCTCACGCCTTCCAGATGGCTACAACAGGTATGTTTTGTTCACAGTGAGGGATGAGCTTCTGGTTTGGGTCTTTCATTGGTTGGAGGCTAATCCAGTAAGATCAAGGATCATGGTCCCCGAAAATTAATGTAACAATCCAACCACCCAAAATCTTTGTAACAATATAGCACTGCAACAGGTCAGCTGGCTTAGAAGGGACAATAATGGGGGCTTTGTTTTGTGCCAGGCCCCTCACTATAAAAGGGGGGCACAGGGTAGCCATAGTGTCAGTGAACTGGCGACTGCTGCAAGGATAACCTGGCAAATTGCATGCGGAGAGATTCGATTCAATCTAATTGCTAGCTCTTTGGGCAATAAACCTCTTTGGTAAATGAATCTCTTTGCTGCATTTTCTTGTTATTATTGGAGGCTTTTTGTCTTTACTTCTATTATGTGGTTGATTTGAGGTCAGCAGTTACTCTTCCTCTATGTCTTGTCCATGGAATATCATTTTTTATTTTTGCTGCAAGGCTTCTGCACAGCCTACCTAAACCCAACACTCTGGCTGGGGGGTTGGGGTGCACACTTGCCATGGCCATTGTCACACACAGTGGACAGTACCACTGCTGGATGCAACTGCTTTTAGTGAGTGGGGCTGCCAACCACTCTGCAACCATGTGTAATGCACTCATTGATGCTGGGTTTTAAGATTAAAACAAGCACTGAGAATGAGACGAATTGGCTCTTAGCCATCTGTCAGCTGCCCTAAAAAAAAGTGATCCACCATTGATCACTATCCAAATGTAAACAAGCCCTTAACAAAAGTAGTATTTTTATTTCAGGGATGATATTTTGGATACCCACTTTAACCACTTAAGCCCCGGAAGATTTTACCCCCCTTCCTGACCAGGGGGTATTTTGCGATTCTACACTGCGTGACTATAACGGACAATTGCGCAGTCGTGCGATGCTGCACCCAAACGAATTTGACGTCCTTTTTTTCCCACAAACAGAGCTTTCTTTTGGTGGTATTTGATCACCTGTGCGATTTTTTGATCATGCGCTATAAACAAAAAAATAGCGACAATTTTGCAAAAATAATATTTTTCAAATTTTTTTATATGAAATTCCCCCCCAAAAAAATGTAAAAATCTAAATTTTTTTACATTTTTGGCCAATTTGTTTTCTGCTACCTATGTTTGGTAAAAAAAATCACAATAAGCGTATTTTGATTGGTTTGCGCAAAAGTTATTGCGTTTACTAACTAAGGGAAACATTTTTGTCATTTTTGTTGTTTTTTTTTTAACGCGTAATGGCGGCGATCTGCGATTTTTTTTGCGGTACTGCGACATTGTGGCGGACAGATCGGACCCTTGACTGACATTTTTGACACTTTTGTGGGTACCAGGGACATTACTACAGTAATCAGTGCTATACATATGCACTGTTACTGTAAAAATTACACTGGGAGGGAAGGGGTTAACTTTATTGGAGAGGGAGGGGTTAAGTGTGTCCCTAGGGGCGTGTTTCTAACTGTCATTGGATGTGGCTAGTGGTGTAATAGCACAGATCAACGGTCCTACATAGCAGGACCAAGTGATCTGTGTTTTTACACAGGGGAGGATGACAGGCGGCTTTGTTTACATTAGCTGCCTGCCTTTCTCCCTCTCTGCCCGACGATCGCGAGTGACCGGCGGAAATCGGGTCCGCCGGTCACACGCGCCGGCTTCGTCGGGTACGAGCGGGGGCGGCGCGCTCACCCCCTATTCGCTCCCAGGCTAGTGATGTACCGGTACGTCACTTTGCCTGGGAGAGGCTGACCGCCGCTGTATATAGTCGGGCGGCGGTCGGCAAGTGGTTAAGAGCATATTTTGACTAAATGAAACTTAGAACAGAGCTATATGATGAAGGATAAGTCACTTTGATGGCTTATTAAGCTTGACATACAGTATTGGGGGAGTTTTACTAAACCTGGAGCACAGAGAATCTGATGCAGCTGTGCATAGTAACCATTTAGCTTCTAGACAGTTTTGTCAAACTTTCATTGAACAAGCTTAATTTAGAAGCTGATTGGTAACTATGAACGTCTGCACCAGATTCTCTGTGCTCCAGTTTTAGAAACCCCCCCCCCCCCCCATTTCAGTTCTTAGAAATACTGACAAGCAGAACTGCCATGGGTTTAGTTTCAAGCAGGGTTTAGAAAACTTCAATAAACCCAAAGCCTATTAACATTAATAGAAGCCAAATCTGTCAAATTAAAAATACCCTTTTTCCCGGGTAATATACAAGGGGATGTCAATGCCCCGGGGAACACGTGCCAATGCAAAAAACTCTTTTTAAAGATTCTGTTTGGCCATGAGCAGTGATTTTCTAAAATGCTTAAAGGGGACATATTAAAAATGTCCAATTTCCTTAAATAACATGCTTAGGGGTCTCCTATTCCTGCCCGTGAAGAGGCGCATCTCTGTGATGTTCAGAAAGTCCTGCAGCAGCACTGATATTTCCAAGAGAAAAAGGTTTTAAAAATTGCCAGGTTCTTTGTTTAAAATAAAACAGCACACAGACCCCTCCACAAGTCTTCTATACATTTTGAGGGACCATAGCAGAGGTTTGTGTACTTTTTTTTTAAGAAGCCTACAATATATACTCTATCATTTGCCAACAATTGATTCATTTTTTCTTCATAAATATCATTTTTCCTGAAACCCTTCCTACAGCAAGGATGAAAAAAAATTGCATAGCCCCCCAAAATGCATTTCAGACCCTTGGAGTTAAAGGGGTACCTCACACAACATCATGAAATGTGTGCAGTCCCCAGGAAATCAATACTAAACCCTTTGGGTCTGGTACAGATTTTAAAGGACACTTAACACAAAATAAAAAATGCATAAGGGCCCCCTTTTTTGTACACGGTAGAAGTCATTATTGAGTGTTGGAATCAGAAGAGGCAATACAAGCAAAAACTATCACTATATATGTATGTATCGCATGCACTTTAAAACAAAATAGGTAAAGCCATCAACTTCCAAACAGGGGCAAAACTAATCACAGGGCATAGCATGTTCTCATTTTCTATTTAGTAACACATTGTGTTGTGTGGCAACCCACAAACCACAATCCACAAACTCACATTGTAACATGGCAAAAGCAAAACAATTTACACAGTAGCTGGAGAGCATGTGTAGCGGAGAAGTAGTTTAATCCACAGGGTCTCCGCTGGTAGACAGGAAAACAGGTAATAATCCAAATAGGTAGGTACAGCATACAACAATCCAGGTAGCGTTATACCATCCTTCCCTCCCAAGAACTAGACGACACATAGGCTGGGAGTCAACTAGAACTGATCGTTTATTGAAAACACAAGAGATCTACACTCTGCGAAAACCCCTCCCTCTTTGAGCCATCCCTCACACAAACACACATCCAATAATAAGCTTACAAGGCAGACAGGAACAATAGGACAATGGAATGCAGGTATTCACAATAACAAACCCCACCCCTCTGGCATGGGTCTATGAAATACTTCTACCATTTTGTAGCCATCTGCAATACATCCCCACACATCTCCTGAGGGACACTGCTCAGAAATAGTATAGTCCCAAGTGAAAGAGTTCTTACTCTGCCAACACAAACCACACTCTCAGTGTCCATTCTGCTACACTGCTCCCCCTTAACCACAAGCCGGCATACACAGTCTGATCCATAACGGATCGGCTTGGGGATGTCCGGGGAGTACTCACAGATCATTTTTCCAGTTCAGTTTGTCGCGATAACCCGTCAGCATTGCCATTCTGTTTTCCGGGGCGGTAGTGAATAGTAAAGTAATTCGGTTGTAACGCCAAACTCCAGTGCAACAACCGGGCATTGTCCCCTGCCACTCGGGTTAGCCATACCAACGGGTTGTGATCCATGAGTAGGGTGAACTGTTGTCCATACAAGTAGGGCTGAAGCTTCTTTAGGGCCCACACCACAGCCAGGCATTCTTTTTCTATGGCGGCGTAGCTCACTTCTCCTGCTCAAGTAAGCTACAGGGTGTTCTCCGCCATCTTCTCCGACCTGGCTCAATACCGTGCCCGATCATATCGTCCTCCCCCAGAAGGTCTGGTAAGGGAAGATACTCAAACTCGTCGAAGGCGGGCGCACAGATTGCAGCCACATCCTCCGTTCTCTCATAGTAGGGTTTGAGCATGTTCACGTGGAGCATGCGTTTGGCTCCTACGCCTGCGACTGCACCGATCACATAGGTGGTATCACATATTTGTTCTACCACCTTGTATGGGCCCTGCCAGGAGGCCTGCAGCTTGTCTTTGTGGACCGGTCGTAAAATTAATACTTTTTGCCCGACTTGAAAGCTGCGGTCCCTGGCTCCCCTATCGTACCATCGGCTCTGTCGTTGTTGGGCCTCCTGAAGGTTGTTGCGTACAGTCTGAGTCAGGACCTCCAGGCGTTCCCTAAACTCCAGCACATATGGTACGATAGGTGTACCATTAATGGTCCCTTCTCCTTCTCAATGTTCCCGGATTAAATCTAGGGGGCCTCTCACTCTCCTTCTGAACAGAAGTTCGAAAGGGGAGTGTGACGAGACCCTTGCTCGCTCTGTCCGCTCTCCCGACACTCCTCTCTTTCTAGTCAGTCAGCTTGCAGATCGCAACGTCTGAAGGTTCGGTCAACCAAGGATCCGGGATCCGAACTACAGCTATGTGCCATCCGGAATCAATTAGAACACACACCAGGCAGGCTGTATGTAAGTTCAAACAGGAAGACCATTTATTGGAAGAACACAGCACACTTTTATACAGAATTTGGAACATCCTGCCCCCAACAACCGCTTTCCTATTGGTCAATTGTAAAGTACCTGCAGTTCCCCTTCTGGTCCTCCTTAGCCATGCAAATGAGGAATTGAAAATGAGTCAGCAGATAGTTTGACCAGAAGGACTGCCATGTGCAAGGAGACAGAAGCCCCCAGGGGGCAATCAATGTACACAATAGCCAGACACAGAACAATGGTTCCCTAACAAGCCCTCAATATACATTACTCTGAGTGTCAATACATCTATTAGCAGACAGCAGGCAAGTTCATTAGCACACCCGACAATAGGTGAATGGAGAGCCACCTCAGACAGTCCGTCTCCTCATTGAACTTCCTGGAATGACCATATTAGGAGTGGTACTTCCTGTCCAGAGACCTCATACTATACAGGGAATAACATCGTCATTTTACAAGGGAGACATTATTCCTGAATGTGACTGTCCCATTTGTAGTAGTCCAAACCATATTTTCAGTGTTCACCACCCTCCTGGTCACCCTGCATCCATAACAGATGCAGGGTGACTTAAACAGAGAGCCCCATAAGGCTGGGCATGGTGCCCCCCGACCTCTCTAAAGGAATTTGGGGTCCAAAACCCCCATGCCCAAAGTGACTCCCGTCACATTTCTCCCCTTTCGGCAGGAGACTAACACAGAAGGAGACCCTAACCGGGTTTACTTCGAAGTTAGTCCATAGTTCCAGTCCTCCAATGTCTGCACCCACAAAGTACCCCAAACAAATTTTGTTTGGGGGTAGTGGTGCGCTTCAGGGGCTGGATGTTTTGTCTCTCTCTAGATTATGTAGGTGAGTGCAAAATCTGGGTGCGTTTTTAATAAATTACAAGAAAGTGCTAAGTGCTAGATTGTTGTCAATGTGTTATAATATAGAGAAAATAATAAATAAATAAATAAATGAATAAGGTGCGTTGTGTTTCCAAAAAACTTTCTGTGAAACCTTGATCGGTATGTGAATCGACTAGATATCCAAATATACTGACGCTGTCTTCTTCACAAATTCAATAAATAAATAAAAATACCATCAATTTCATACATCAAAAATTGAATTGCATCAAATAAATCGATCGGTAAAATTAAACATATATCGGTGCTCATTTAAAATGCTGCATGCCTCCTACAGTATTATATAAAGTATTCCAAAGTGCTCCCAGTAAGTGCAAATAAGAAAAGTAAATACGGTAAAAATACATAAAAAAGTATTTTCCAAAAATAAAATCCAAAGTGTTCCAAAGCTTAAATGTGTTGTTCCTTTATGGACGTGCTTCAATGTATAAATAAAGTGACTGTGTCCTCCACCTTGTGTGTCACCTCTATGTGCGCTAAACTCTCACCTTAAAGGCAAGAAAAATGTGCCTCTGATATATATCCAGACTTTGGCTAGATGTTGCTCTCTTTGGCCTCTGTCCGTTTAGGATCTCGGTCAGCAATCTTCTTTCCCCTTTAATGAGAGTATCCTGGACTCCTATAGATGACCCGTTCGGTCCGCTTTCTTAGTACTATCCTCCTTTTTAGGCTCAAGAACAAAGGGCTATCATGGTTTTTCATATAATTTCATGTGCCTGTAAAGTCCCAATAAGGGGAACCTCACTTTTTGCATATCATGGTGCAGTAAATCTATACCTTTATTACCATAAAAAAGTAATGCACTTACAGTGTTGAGAGATTAATTCGCATGAACCACAAACAACCGCCGCTGTGGAGATCGAGGTTCCGTTCGTAACGTCACTTCCGGGTATAGGGCTCCTCCTACGCGTTACGTCACGAGGTCACGTGACTTCCTCAGGGAGTGGCTATAGCTGGAGTGACGTGTTTATATAGAGGAGAAACCGAGGAGAAACCAGATGTTCATCAGCCGCCATTTTTTTGGAGTTCTGTTATTCTGTTTACTGGCGGAAGTAACCCTTCGGCCATTTTACTTTTTCTGCCCGCCCGCTTCTTTTGATTATGGGTTGTGCTTCTTATTAACCCTATCCTTCAGTCGGGATGGTTTTTAACAATCCCGGAAGTGAGTTAAAACTTCGCTCTATTCCAACCGTGCGCTTATCATACATATTCCTTCAAGTCCATATTAATTTATTAAAAACATATCTTTAAACTTCCGACCTAGGTCTATCTAAAATACTTTTTTAAAACCATATAAAATCACAAAAAGGTATTAATTACATATATAAAGAAGAGAGGATGTGTCCTATATAAGTGTTATGATATGTCAATAGTATGCTTGTATATTTTTTGGAACGATCTATTCCAGCTGATTAGTACATAGTGCTATTTTATGTAGATATCCCAGTATATTATTCATTCGATTTTATATTTTATAATTGGATTGAATATTATTAAAACTCTACATATTCTTTCAGGGTCCTGGGGGTGTACTTAAAATTTTCTAAAATAAAATAAAAAGAGGGAGGGGTATTTTATGTGTCTGACCTTAATAAAATTATTTCATAAAATACAGTAAATACTTCTTAAAAATTACTAAAAGATTTTTTTGGTTAAAAATCACTGATGAAACAGTTCAGGTCGAATTCTACGTTCAGGCCTTTGGGGGTAAAAGAATCCATCTTAAAGATCCATTGAGATTCCATTTTGCTTAGAGTACGAACTTTATGGCTACCTCGCCTGTGCTTTTTATAGGGTTCTATACCCCAGAATCTCAGTTGTGTTGGGTCTTTTTGATGGTATTTCGCAAAGTGTCTTGAAACGTTGTGTTTATCACTGCCCTTGATAATATTTTTCACATGCTCTTTAATTCTGATTCTCAGTAATCTCTTGGTGCGACCCACATATTGCAGCCCACAGCTGCATTCTAGGGCATATACTGCTCCTTCCATATTGCAGCATATGAAATCTTTAATCCTATAGTTGTTTCCATTACTTGTGGCTACAAATTCGAAAATTTTTTCTTTTGGGTGTTTTGTTTTTGGGCATGCGAAACATCTTTTGCACGGGTAAAACCCCTTTCCTGTAAAGAACGAAAATGGCTTTTTTGGAGGGTCAATCACATTTTTCACTATTTTGTTTCTAATTGTGGGTGCTTTTCTATAGACGAACTTGGGTATTTCTGGTATATTACCTTTTAAATGTTTGTCTGCTTTTAAAATATGCCAGTATTTTTTTAGTATTTTTTCTACTGCTTTGTGTTGCATATTGTATTCTAGTATAATCGGCAAATTATCTGTGAATGTGTTCTTTTTTTCTTTTTTCTTTAATAGTTCTCCTCTTTGTGTCTTTTTTACTTCTTCAATCTTTTTCTCAATAAATTGATGTTCATATCCAGTAGAAAAAATAATAAAAAAATACTGGCATATTTTAAAAGCAGACAAACATTTAAAAGGTAATATACCAGAAATACCCAAGTTTGTCTATAGAAAAGCACCCACAATTAGAAACAAAATAGTGAAAAATGTGATTGACCCTCCAAAAAAGCCATTTTCGTTCTTTACAGGAAAGGGGTTTTACCCGTGCAAAAGATGTTTTGCATGCCAAAAAACAAAACACCCAAAAGAAAAAATTTTCGAATTTGTAGCCACAAGTAATGGAAACAACTATAAGATTAAAGATTTCATATGCTGCAATACGGAAGGAGCAGTATATGCCCTAGAATGCAGCTGTGGGCTGCAATATGTGGGTCGCACCAAGAGATTACTGAGAATCAGAATTAAAGAGCATGTAAAAAATATTATCAAGAGCAGTGATAAACACAACGTTTCAAGACACTTTGCGAAATACCATCAAAAATACCCAACACAACTGAGATTCTGGGGTATAGAACCCTATAAAAAGCACTGGCGAGGTAGCCATAAAGTTCGTACTCTGAGTAAAATGGAATCTCAATGGATCTTTAAGATGGATTCTTTTACCCCCAAAGGCCTGAACGTAGAATTCGACCTGAACTGTTTCATCAGTGATTTTTAACCAAAAAAATCTTTTAGTAATTTTTAAGAAGTATTTACTGTATTTTATGAAATAATTTTATTAAGGTCAGACACATAAAATACCCCTCCCTCTTTTTATTATATTTTAGAAAATTTTAAGTACACCCCCAGAACCCTGAAAGAATATGTAGAGTTTTAATAATATTCAATCCAATTATAAAATATAAAATCGAATGAATAATATACTGGGATATCTACATAAAATAGCACTATGTACTAATCAGCTGGAATAGATCGTTCCAAAAAATATACAAGCATACTATTGACATATCATAACACTTATATAGGACACATCCTCTCTTCTTTATATATGTAAGTAATACCTTTTTGTGATTTTATATGGTTTTAAAAAAGTATTTTAGATAGACCTAGGTCGGAAGTTTAAAGATATGTTTTTAATAAATTGATATGGACTTGAAGGAATATGTATGATAAGCGCACGGTTGGAATAGAGAGAAGTTTTAACTCACTTCCGGGATTGTTAAAAACCATCCCGACTGAAGGATAGGGTTAATAAGAAGCACAACCCATAATCAAAAGAAGCGGGCGGGCAGAAAAAGTGAAATGGCCGAAGGGTTACTTCCGCCAGTAAACAGAATAACAGAACTCCAAAAAAATGGCGGCTGATGAACATCCGGTTTCTCCGCTATATAAACACGTCACTCCAGCTATAGCCACTCCCTGAGGAAGTCACGTGACCTCGTGACGTAACGCGTAGGAGGAGCCCTATACCCGGAAGTGACGTTACGAACGGAACCTCGATCTCCACAGCGGCGGTTGTTTGTGGTTCATGCGAATTAATCTCTCAACACTGTAAGTGCATTACTTTTTTATGGTAATAAAAGTATAGATTTACTGCACCATGATAGCCCTTTGTTCTTGAGCCTAAAAAGGAGGATAGTACTAAGAAAGCGGACCGAACGGGTCATCTATAGGAGTCCAGGATACTCTCATTAAAGGGGAAAGAAGATTGCTGACCGAGATCCTAAACGGACAGAGGCCAAAGAGAGCAACATCTAGCCAAAGTCTGGATATATATCAGAGGCACATTTTTCTTGCCTTTAAGGTGAGAGTTTAGCGCACATAGAGGTGACACACAAGGTGGAGGACACAGTCACTTTATTTATACATTGAAGCACGTCCATAAAGGAACAACACATTTAAACTTTGGAACACTTTGGATTTTATTTTTGGAAAAAACTTTTTTATGTATTTTTACCGTATTTACTTTTCTTATTTGCACTTACTGGGAGCACTTTGGAATACTTTATATAATACTGTAGGAGGCATGCAGCACTTTAAATGAGCACCGATATATGTTTAATTTTACCGATCGATTTATTTGATGCAATTCAATTTTTGATGTATGAAATTGATGGTATTTTTATTTATTTATTGAATTTGTGAAGAAGACAGCGTCAGTATATTTGGATATCTAGTCGATTCACATACCGATCAAGGTTTCACAGAAAGTTTTTTGGAAACACAACGCACCTTATTTATTTATTTATTTATTTATTATTTTCTCTATATTATAACACATTGACAACAATCTAGCACTTAGCACTTTCTTGTAATTTATTAAAAACGCACCCAGATTTTGCACTCACCTACATAATCTAGAGAGAGACAAAACATCTAGCCCCTGAAGCGCACCACTACCCCCAAACAATATCTGTCCGACTGTGTAGTATCAGTATCAGTGGTGCAGCATCAGGGAGCCCCTCACCACCCAAGACAGTGCAGGAATCACACACACCCCTTTGCTATTTTGTACCCCAAACAAATTGTCCGGGACAGAACATCACTCACCCAGCCAACCTCTGCCACTCTTGTAGAACATCCCCGCTGCTGTGGATAAGTGTGGACTGGCCCTTCTCCTGGGAGTCCTTTCAGCCGCTGGAGAGAAGACAGGGTGGTGGGGCTCACTTCTTCATGCTTTTGGGGATCAGGGCCGACTGCCCAGCATCCCTGGGGTGTACAAGTGAAGACTGTAGCTTTTGCCGGTGCTGGGCAGAGGTCCGTAACACTCTGCCCTGCTGCCAGCTCTTCTGCTGGGTTGGGGTTGGCGAATACTACCCCCAGGACCTGGTTGGGGGTCTGCTGTAGAGAGGAGGGATCGCCTACCTCCTCCTGGTATTCTTGCGGGGCCGGTTTCGGGATCTGGACTGGCCGTCCAGCATCCCTGTAGGTCTGGTGCAGAGACCGCGGTCCCATCTGTACCATTGGGGTCAGGGCTGTTGTCTACCTGTGGTTAGGGAGAACGATTAGTTGTCTCCTCTCCCTGGAAGGTACACTGCTGCCTGGAAGGAAGGATGACACCTTCAGCTCCCTATAACTCTTGCTGTAGCTGGGGACCTGGGCCGGCTGCCCAGCCTCCCTGTAGGGCCGGTAGAGAGACCTCGGTCCCATCTCCACCTGCCATCGGTGGGTCTTCACCGTACCACCAGTCTGTATTGTCTCTCCAACTGAAGGGTTGTGGGTCTGGATATGCCCCCCAGGACTCCGGCTCTGCTTGCAGGGTAGATTGGGGTGGAATGGAGCAGAGCAGGCGTTGGTGGTCCTGCTCCAGTTCCCACTCCATTCCAACCAGATGAATCAGGTCTGACCCCAAGTCATCCGCTTTGGGGAGACCAAGTAGGGCTTCCCTGGTGTCCTGGATTTCCCAGCGCCGAAACTCTGCTGGACATCCAAAGTCCCTTTCCTTTAAAGACCCTCCACAGCAAGCCCGGCCACTATAGTCCTCACCTTCCGGCATATTGTCATCAGCCATCCAGTGGTCGTAGCTGGTGGCGTACCACTTTAGTGCCCGGTAAGCTTCATCCAGCCACAACTCCTTCCAAATCAGGTTCCTCAGCTCCGTCACCCACTCATCCTGGGGTTGCTGTCCTAGGAAAGGTAACCGCAGGGCAACGTATACCTGGAACCGCTGTTCTTCGCTGGGAAGGTTCTCTCTCCGCCTCCACTGCACATCCTCTAAAGCCTCATACCACATTTCCTTTCGAGTGAAATCTCTCCAGTCCAGTATGGCTTCCTCTGATCCAGGCCCATCCTGTTGGACCAAGTGTTGCAGCAACCTCCAGCGAAACTCCTCCTCATATGGGGACGCTGCATCTTTCGGCGTTTTCTCCGATTGCCGTATTTCTGCCATTCTCTGCTCATGTTGCCGCTCTCGTTCTCTCTCTTTTCGCTCATCCTGCAGCTGGATGTCTCTAATGGCATTCTGTATGGCAGTCTCTGATGGGTTAGCACCATATAATGCCAACCGCTCTCGAACTCGTTGCTGAAACAAGTCTTCAAATGACCGGGGTCCTGCATCACCATCCCTCTGATCCATCTCAGTTAGCTCACTGATCAGGATGGCCTTGTTCTTCAGCGTGGCTCTCCTGCATGCTACATAGCTGGTCATTGACTGTGGTGGTTTGGAGTGTCCCGGTAACTGGAGAGCCAATCCCACCGCTGCCACCAATGTGACGAGACCCTTGCTCGCTCTGTCCGCTCTCCCGACACTCCTCTGTTTCTAGTCAGTCAGCTTGCAGATTGCAATGTCTGAAGGTTCGGTCAACCAAGGATCCGGGATCCGAACTACAGCTATGTGCCTTCCGGAATCCATTAGAACACACACCAGGCAGGCTGTATGTAAGTTCAAACAGGAAGACCATTTATTGGAAGAACACAGCACACTTTTATACAGAATTTGGAACATCCTGCCCCCAACAACCGCTTTCCTATTGGTCAATTGTAAAGTACCTGCAGTTCCCCTTCTGGTCCTCCTTAGCCATGCAAATGAGGAATTGAAAATGAGTCAGCAGTGATTGGTCAGATAGCTTGACCAGAAGGACTGCCATGTGCAAGGAGACAGAAGCCCCCAGGGGGCAATCAATGTACACAATAGCCAGACACAGAACAATGGTTCCCTAACGAGCCCTCAATACACATTACTCTGAGTGTCAATACATCTATTAGCAGACAGCAGGCAAGTTCATTAGCACACCCGACAATAGGTGAATGGAGAGCCACCTCAGACAGTCCGTCTCCTCACTGAACTTCCTGGAATGACCATATTAGGAGTGGTACTTCCTGTCCAGAGACCTCATACTATACAGGGAATAACATCGTCATTTTACAAGGGAGACATTATTCCTGAATGTGACTGTCCCATTTGTAGTAGTCCAAACCATATTTTCAGTGTTCACCACCCTCCTGGTCACCCTGCATCCATAACAGATGCAGGGTGACTTAAACATAAGACAGCCCCATAAGGCTGGGCATGGTGCCCCCCGACCTCTCTAAAGGAATTTGGGGTCCACAACCCCCATGCCCAAAGTGACTCCCGTCACAGGGAGAATCCGGTGGATTCTTGGGGTACCTCCCTATATGCAAACATTAAGTAGGGAAGAAACCTTTCCCAGTTTTTCTGGGTATCCATGAACGTACGGATCATCTGTTTGAGGGTGCCGTTAAAACGTTCATAGAGCCCATTGGACTGGGGGTGATATGCGGATTTCAAGATCTGTTGTACCCCACATATCTTCCAGAGCTGGTGCGTTACTTCGGGGGTGAACTGAGTGCCCCTATCTGAAATAATCTCCCGGGGAAATTCCAAGCGGGAGAATATTCGCATCAGGGCATCTGCTACCGTTTCTGCGTGCACATTGGTCAAGGCCACTGCCTCAGGGTATCTGGTAGCGTAGTCTACCACGGTTAGGACGTATTTCTTGCCGGATGGGCTAGGTTTAGTTAAGGGGCCTATTATATCTACTGCGACCCGGCTAAAGGGTTCCTCAATTATGGGAAGAGATCGTAGCCGGGCCTTGTATCGGTCACCCCTCTTCCCTACCCTTTGGCAGGTATCACAGGTCTGGCAATATCGCCGTACATCCTGTGAGATACCTGGCCTAAAGAAATTCTGGGTTAGCCTGTGTTTAGTACGACTGATCCCTAAGTGTCCGGACAGGGGTGTGTCGTGCGCTATGCGCAGCAGTTCCAATCTATATTTCCGGGGAACAATTAATTGTTTAATGGGTATGGGGATCGATCAGGCGATTACCTTCTCGGCTTGGCGGTATATGAGTCCCTTTTCCCATGTGTATCTTTCCCCTTCTAACCCTGCCTGATTTTTATCTACACGGTCTTTATACAGCTGTAAGGAAGGATCTAGGGCTACCTCCGACCCAAATTCTAGGGGGGATGCCCAGGGAGTTACATTAGGCATGGGGGGCACATTGCTTACCGGAGTCTCAGAGTGGTTAGGTGGTGCTGTGGTGCGAGCCTGCTGCCGGGTCACAACCGGATAAGCTTAGTGGATGGTAGATTGGGGAACAAAAGCTGAAGTCAGCTCCCCCAGGTCGTTGCCCAAAATAACGTCTGCGGGTAAATCCTGCATCATGCCCACCTCCACATTCCCATTCCCCGCTCCCCAATTCAGGTGTACCTTGGCAGTGGGGATATTGTAGATCGCTCCCCCTGCTACACGTACTGCCACACACTCCCCTGTGAGGTTGCCCTTGGGTACTAGGTGGTTGCGGACCAGCGTTATAGTAGCTCCGGAGTCTCACAACCCCTGTACCTTTTTTCCCCTCCATCTGTACCTCTTGTCGGTGCCCTTGGCGGTTGTAAAAAGCTGCTTGGATAGGGTTGACTTCATATAGTGTACCCAGAGGTTCCTCGGTGGAAGCTGGGACCTCGGGTACTCTGTAGGGTTCCGCTTGGGCACAATGAACCGCTGCCCGGTTGTTGGGTGCCGGGGTATTCCAGCTGGGCCATGGTCGGTTGCGGGGGCAGTCCCGCTGCATATGTCCCTGCTGGTTGCAGGTGTGGCATCGTATCGGGGGCGAGCCTGATACCTGTGGGTGTAGGTGTTATTGCTTACCCCCGGGCGTGCTGGGACGGCTGCGGTTATGGCTGGTACTGGCACTGTAGGTCCATAGGCTGCTCTTGGTTGAGTGCGCTGTTCCATCCTGGTATCTTGGAACTCATCCGCTAACTTGGCTGCGTCTTATAGAGTGCGTGGTTTCCGATCTCGCACCCAATTCTGCAGATGAGCGGGTATCCCGTTAAAGAACTGCTCCATTACCATTAGCTGGAACAGGTCTTCTAGGGTGTTGACTTGGGTGGCTTCCAACCATCCTTTTGCCGCTCGTTGTAGACGGTGTGCCCATTCTGTGTGAGTGTCTCTGGTGAGCTTTTTAATATCTCGGAACTTTAGGCGGTAGGCCTCTGAGGTAAACGCATACCTAGCTAGAATGGCCTGCTTCACCTTGGCATAATCTGTACTGTCCCCGTCGGGTACGGCACGGTATGCCTCTGCTGCTCGACCAGATAGTCTCCCTGCCAGTAGGGGTACTCGATCCTCCGCACTGATATTGTGCAGGTGGCATAACCTTTCGAAATCTTGTAGGTAATCATCTACCTCGCTGTCGGTTTTGGTATAGCTTTTAAACGCCTGGTACAGAATCTTGGGCTTCCCCTGGGTAATGTGGACAGGCGTTGGAGCTCTCTCCCCGGCTCGCTGACTTGCTTGGTGTTTGACCACCAGGTATTCGTGTACGTCCGCCATCAGCCGGTCCAGTATTTCTCTTGAGTGGGGCTCTGGGTAGTAGCCCAGTCTGCTCTGTAGCTCCTTGTCAAATTCGCTGCGTTCTGCCTCCTGTGGGCCCGCTGCAGGGGTTGCTCTGTCTCCCTCCATGAGCTCTGCTACAAGGGTCACTTTTGTTTTGTGGCTGGCGTTTCCCCCTCTAGCTTGCAATAATTCCTTCAATGTAGTTCTTTTCAATGCTCCATAGTTCACCTCCATTCACCAAGCGTTCACATACTTTGACATATTTCCCGAATGCTGGTTTTATCCGAATGGCTCGTTCCATTGTGCTGCTGCCTCTCCTCTTTGTTCGGTAGTTACTGCCGATCGTGGATCTGCTGTGCGGTTTGAAATCCTGTCGCTTGCCACCAGTTGTAGCGGAGAAGTCGTTTATTCTACAGGGTCTCCGCTGGTAGACAGGAAAACAGGTAATAATCCAAATAGGCAGGTACAGCATGCAACAATCTAGGTAGCATTATACCATCCTTCCCTCCCAAGAACTAGACGACACATAGGCTGGGAGTCAACTAGAACTGATTTTTTATTGAAAACACAAGAGATCTACACTCTGCGAAAACCCCTCCCTTTTTGAGCCATCCCCCACATAAACACACATCCCATGATAAGCTTACAAGGCAGGCAGGAACAATAGGACAATGGAATGCAGGTATTCACAATAACAAACCCCACCCCACTGGCATGGGTCTATAAAACACTTCTACCATTTTGTAGCCATCTGCAATACATCCCCACACATCTCCTGAGGGACACTGCTCAGAAATATGATAGTCCCAAGTGAAAGAGTTCTCACTCTCCCAACACAAACCACACTCTCAGTGTCCATTCCGCTACAGCATGCAAGCAGCTTAATTAGGGCCCCGGGGAGAAATGTAATGGAGAGAGATGAGTCATTTTATTCCAGGAAAAAATTGTTACGGTAAGATTTAATACATTTTCTAGAGACTCGCTGCTAGAGGACCCTGTTTTAACAATCATTTGTGTATGTGCCACTGTTACTTAGCTGCAAAAAAAATGGATTTTAGGTGCAATGGTGCCAAAACACCGTAAGCCCTCAGAAATAGTCCTACAGAGTACGGGATGGATGCTGTTCTAACACACATTAATGTATGTGTAACTGTTACATAACTGCAAAAAAAAAAAGGTTTTAAGTGTGATGGTGTTACAGTAAAACACAATAAGCATACAGAAAAATGTCTTCAAAGCACAGCATGGACTCTACTTTAACAATCATTTACCTATGTGCAACTGTTACATACTTTGAAAAAAAGTGACACAGGTTCCTCTACAGTGCATCCTCCAGATGTTTCATCCTCTGCTCCCTCGGTAAGAACAAGATGAGCTCTGTGACTTTCACCTTGTAACATGGATCAAGGAGAGTTGCCAATCAGTAATAATCCCTTTCCTTAAACCTAGGATTCTTTTGTATGCTCTGAAGAATAAGGGGAGCCCTGGCACTGCAAATTAGTGAAGGCAGAGGAACCAGAGTCCTCTTGGTCACTGAGGATGACAATATTCTTAGCTACTTTCCCCCAGCCATGTACAACTCCAAATGTTTGGGAGGCATGAAACCCACTCCTGAAATACAATACCATGTAAACTTTAGCCTCAATGTCCCCATACAGTCATATGTCTCCTCCTTATGTGCCTAATGTGGCCTCACAGGGACAGTGTCTGGATAGAGCGGGCCCAGAGACTAAAGGAATTCCTCCTCTTCCTCATGCTGCTCTGCCTCAAGAACCCTGTCTATGAAGCAGTGTGTGCTTCAGCAGGTACATGACTGATACAGTGTCACTGATACATTCATCAACACAACTCGCCATTCTTATCACCTCCTTGCATGGTGACAATACAGTGCATGCATCCTATATCAACAGTCCTTGGCATGGGGAAAATTGCCCAGCTCCCCAAGCCTGTCCTCATGCCATACTCATATGTATACTCATCAATGGCCCTTTGATGCATGTGCATGTGCAGCTCCTGTGGCATGGCCACAGTTGAGTTCCACCTGGTGTGTATGTCGCAGATTAGTAATTTTGTAGGTAGTGGAAATTCCCACCTAATTTCAGAGGCCTGCCTCATAAGATCTTGCAATTCTGGGTATGTTTGCCAGCCAGGCATGTGTGTCAACTTTCCCTGCTGAGGGTGGACAGCGGTTTGGTTCCATTGTCACACACCCCCATTACTTGCATAATTTGATGCAAAGGGTAATCACCGTTAAGCCTGCCCCTGGAGAGCTGAAATAATATGTATCCCAGTGTGGCTTCTGTCCCCAAGCATCTTTTAGCCTGAGCTGTACAATAGCCTGTTTAACACTTAAGAGGGAATGGTGGAACATGGGATGACCCAGAAGAAGAGGGCATTGAGGAGGAGGAGGAGTAGGAAGTGGAGGGATGTCATGGTCAGGGGTCAGGCTCGGGGACCAAAAGCTATAGCTATGGAGAGGCTCTCCCCAACCAGTTGGATGAGTGGTTAATCAGGCTCACCCAAGGTGCAGGGACTAAGCACTAACAGGTATTCACCAGAGTTCCTGATGGCGGAGATCAGTTTTGCTACATGTTATTATCATGTTGGAGTCCTCAGGATTGCCCCATCAGGAAGTGAGCAAGCCAGGGTCCAGTAGCAGATATAGCATGTAGGGATCAAGCAGAAGCATAGTCAGTAAACAAGCCTAGGGTCAGTAACAAGTGGTTGCTGGTTGGGATCAAGCGGAAGCGTAGTCAAGGAACAAGCCAAGGGTTGGTAACGGGTGGCAGTGGAGATAAGGACAGCTGCAAAGAAGGTACAAGGCAAGATTATCCAAAGGTTCAGACAGGAAGCTGTCCAGCATCTTAGGTGGTTCAGGAAGGAGAGCTACTGCCAGGCACGGTTGAGGTCATAGGTTCAGATCCCAGCCCTGATGGGGGAATAGTTCTGGCACCATCACCAGCAGCTACAAGGATGCAGGACAGCAAAGCAAGTTCCAGTGGTGTGCCCTGTCCTTCATCCTTGCCAGCTACCAGCAGAGTCACCCAGTGGACCGTGAAAATATATAGCGACCCTGCCTATACTAGCCTAACCCCATGTTTGTGGTCATATGGACCTTGCTGCTAACCACATGGTCCAGTGACATGGAAATATTGCATTTTTGTGTGATTTAAAGGGCAGGGATACCCTTTTGGTCAAATACATGTTGAACAGGAACCTGCCACTGCATTACAGCACATACCGCAAATTTCCAAAGGGGTCAGAATCCAGCCGCTGGAAAGGCAGGGATTGTAAAGCCAGCAATATGGCCAAGCTGAAATTTAGGCACTGGTCATGAGTGTGGCTGCAGGTGTATTTTTCTTTTTTTTTGTGCCCTAGCAGCTGGGGCAGCAAAACTATCTACACTTTGCAATAGCTGGTGGAGTTTGCAAAATCAGAGTAAGGTCAGCTGCAGGTAAGCAAAGGAACAATATAGAGTAGAAAAAACCCCAAGATAAATGGGATTATATAGCGCTTGCTGGTAGGATCATATAGGAATATAAAATGTAGTAAAAGAGCTAATATTATAAATTAATTAAAATCGAAACCCTTAAAATAAACACAAAGTGATAAATATATAACATTAGCGTCATAAAAGTGTAATAATGCCAAGTGAAGTCCAAAGTAGAAAGTTCATATGTGACTTAGTGACAAATAATCCACTTCAGTGCAAAGAAAAGTGCTAGTGCTCGGTGTTGGATCCTCCAATGGTCCAAGAAATCCAATCATGAGAAGTGACTTCAGGAAACGGTAAGGTGTAAACTCACCAGATATGGTGGGTCTCAATTGCCTTACGACAGAGAGACCTATAGCACTTTGTTAAAAGATGTAAAACTACCGCGCTAATGGTCTATTTGAAAGGGAGGGTAGGTGTGTGATCCTAAAGTGTATATAAATGAATAATAAATAAATAAATAAATGAGAATAAGTGTGAATAGGCTGCAGCCTCCCTGAATGATAGTCCGAAGGCTATACCATGAATGTAAGAAAAGTAGGGATGGTGGCGCTGCCTATTGTTAAAACAAGGATATTAATTGGTGCTGGTAAAAAAAATGTGTAAATTGTTGCTCATAAATATGAAGTGACAATAATAACAACAGTCCTGTGTAAGTAATATTAATAACAATAAATAATATAAATATCACTGTGCTATATATAAAGTGACTGGTGCATAAATATATAGATGGTGATAAATGGCAATGAGCAACACTTAGCACTCAGTATGTGTATCTAATATACATGCAAAAATAAAGTGCTAGTGAAAAAGGTGCAATAGTGTCATAAGAAACAGTTCGACTATGTAATATAGTATCAAGGTGATATAAAGTGCCAACAGTAAACGGTATTCAGTATACACCGCAGAAAAAAGTGCAATAGTGTTATATAAAACAGTTTGACTCTGTAATATGCTATCAGGGTATAAGGTGCCAACGGTAGACGGTAATCAGTATACACTGCAGAAAAAGTCCAAAATGAATAAACATATATATATATATGTCACATGCAGTGACCACAAGCAGGTATGTGATCCCCAATTCAATATAGGTGACAACACTCTGGCAAATGATTCAAAAAGAGGGGTGACTCCGTGGTAAGTGATGAGGTGCTGGGTGATCCTTTCTGGTAAGAGAGCCCACTTACCAGAAACACCCACCCCACACAGGGGTATATAGCCGGTGTGTTAGAGCAAATCCAGCAGCCCAGCGATATCCACTTGCGTCAGATGGGATCGTCCTATTGGAAATCTGGATGGTCCTAATGTAAGATGTCCCCTCCTATGGTTCCTAGTTAGGCTCCCGGTACCGGTATGTTCCAGAGTACCCACCGGTATCACTCTGAAGTGTGTGCCAAAAAGTAATGAACAAGGGACATAGCGTAATACTATATGATATTTATTTCTCACACAATTAAGGAGAGGTACTCACATTAAAGCAGATATAACAGGCAAAATAAGGATGGATCCGAACGCTATGCGGTCCAAGCCTCGTTCTTGTATCCAAACCGGAAGTGACTCGACACGCTGTACGCGTTTCGTAACACATACGTCATCAGCAGGCTTATTTATTGTTATTAATATTACTTACACAGGACTGTTGTTATTATTGTCACTTCATATTTATGAGCAACAATTTACACATTTTTTTTTTACCAGCACCAATTAATATCCTTGTTTTAACAATAGGCAGCGCCACCATCCCTACTTTTCTTACTATAGCACTTTGTGACCTTCCAGGTCAGAGGAATGGTGAATGCTGGGCTGTGATCCCCATAGACCGAAATCCCCTTCCTGAGCAGGCAAGGTCCTCCAAGTCCGAATAAGGAAAAAACACAAGGCTCCAAATGGTGCAGTACCGTTTAAAAAGTTTATTGGAGTTTGTAGTCAAACAAAGATAAAAACGCTGGTTCCGTGCCCGCTATTGTGAAATCTGGAAAGACCCCACACACCTTTGGCCCAGCTTTGCAGATGGAACGTATACCTTCAAATTTTTGGGTAATAACCAAACGTTGTTACCCACATGAATAGTAGGAAGTGATCTGCAATGTCTGTCAGCACAGCAGCCATAATTTAACATTGCTGATCCTCCCTCAAAGTCTCAATCAGTTTCTCCTGAAGCTCGCTCCTGCAGAGCAGTTAATCAGTTGGTAACAGCAGGAAATGAAGTTGAGATAGGGATATCAGGAAAAAAAACTGGATGATATCCGGTGTTTAAGAGAAAAACAACTTTGAGCAGTGGTGCTATGTTTAGAATTTGCAATAAGCAAATTCTGCTGTAGGAAGATAGTCCACCCAGTCATCCTGACAATAACTAACAAAACATTGAAGGTACTGCTCCAGAGTAGGGATGGGCTTCAAGTTCGAGTTGAACGTAAGTTGGACTCGAACATCAGCGTGTTCGTGTGTTTGCTGAACACACAAACAAATTGGGGCACTCGGCAGGAGGTTCGCCCGCCGATGAGCGCCCCATAATGCACTGCGCTGGTGCAGCGAATAAATTACTGATTGTCTGATGATTGGCCAAAGCATGCACATGACCTGTATGCTTTGGCCAAAAAACACAACATAATGTCCGTGATTGGCCAAAGGCAGGGTGCTTTTAGCCAATCATGGTTCAGGGGCTAAGTCCACACCCCACACTATATAAAGATGCTGCTTATTTGGCAGCCGTGTATAGTGTGTTAGGCGAGATAGGAGTGAGATTAGGCAGGTAGTAAGTGGATTGTGCATTGTATCTAGTAATAGATCACCCCCCTCCTGAACCACACCAGGCCACTTGCCCTCAAAGCACCTTGTCCCCGTGTTTATGGGGACAAGGGCCTCTTCCTAGACAACCCTGGGCTGTGGTTGTTGGGGTCTGCGGGTCAGGGGCTTATCGGAATCTGGAAGCCCCCTTTAACAAGGGGGCCCCCAGACCCAGCCCCCCCATGTAAATGGATATCGGGTACATGGTACCCCTACCCATTCACCAAAAAAATTAAGACAAATGCCAGTTTTTGACAAGTCCTTTATTAAAAAAATTAAAAATAGATTGGGGTGTCTTATTGTGTGCACAGGTCAAACATAAGGTCATATAGTTCTTGACATCTTTCTTGTAACCAGGCCACCAAAAGGATTGTGATAAACCTTCTTCTGCCTTAGAAACTCCAAAATGCCCAGCAAGTTTAGAGTCATGCACCAACCTGAGGGCTTCTGCCTAAACCAATTCAGGTACATAGAGACAATGTGCTTGAGTATAAAAGCCAATCTTGTACTCGAGGTTAATGTTCTTAGGAGGATGATTGAGAAGTGGGTCATTCTCATACCCCTGTTTGAGAAGACTCAAAAATGTCTTAGAACTTGTGGCCCCTAGGAAGTTTTTTTGAGGTGGGATTGTACATTCACATTTGCCTTCCTTAGACAACTTGGCTGATTTAACAATCAATACAATCTCGGCTTTACGTATGGACGTCATCAGGTTTGAATCGATTTTTTCGATGTTACCTTGCAGGGGTATATAAACACTAATGATGTTACTACATGTGCTTACTGTAAGCCCTGTGCAGGTATGGCAACACATTTTTGCCACAAGTTGTCACCTCTCCCACACCTTTAGATCGATACCAGTTGCAGAATTTATACAGGCATGTAAAAACTGCTCAACTGCATTCTATAAGGAATGCCAAACAATTAACCGCTTGCTGACCGCCGCACGACTATTTACTGCGGCGGTCAGCCCCTCACAGGCAGAGCAACGTAGTACTACGTCGCTAGCCTGTGAGGGTCTAGGGAGCGAGCGCGTGCCCCTGGAGGCGCGCTCCCGCGCGGTCACGGACCCCCCCCGCGCGTGTGACCGGTGGACCCGATGTCCGCCGATCACTCGGCGATCGTCGGTGCAGTGGGAGAAAAGCAGGCGGCTGATGTAAACAAGCCACCTGTCATTCTCCCCTGTGTAGTAATAGTGATTATACGATTCTACTATGTAGGACCGTTGATCACTGTTCCTACACCTCAAGCCACAGCCAATCACAGTTAGAATCACGCCCCTAGGGACACACATAACCCCTCCCTCTAAAAAAAAGTTAACCCCTTCACTGCCAGTGTAATGTTACAGTAACAGTGCATATGTATAGCACTGATTACTGTAGAAATGTCACTGGTAACCCCAAAAGTGTCAAAAATGTCAGTCAAGGGTCCGATCTGTCCGCCGCAATGTTGCAGTACCGCAAAAAAAATTGCAGATCGCCGCCATTACGCGTTAAAAAAAAACCAACAAAAATGACAAAAATCTTTCCCTTTGTTAGGAAACGCGATAACTTTTGCGCAAACCAATCAAAATACGCTTTTTGTGATTTTTTTACCAAACATATGTAGCATAAAACAAATTGGCCGAAAATGTTAAAAAATTTTGATTTTTACATTTTTTTGGGGGAGAATTTCATATAAAAAAAAATGTGAAAAATATTGTTATTTTTGCAAAATTGACGCTCTTTTTTTGTTTATAGCGCATGATCAAAAATTGCACAGGTGATCAAATACCACCAAAAGAAAGCTCTGTTTGTGGGAAAAAAAAGACCTCAAATTAGTTTAGGTACAGCGTCGCACGACCGTGCAATTGTCAGTTAAATTCACGCAGTGCCGAATCGCAAAATAGGCCCTGGTCAGGAAGGGGGTAAAATCTTCCGGGGCTTAAGTGGTTAAGAACCTTTTATTGGAAAGGGATTTTCCAGATTGAAGTATACAAAGGGGGAAGAAGATAGCTAGTACTAGGAACAGAGATAATCTCTTGAGGAAGGCTAGGATTGAAAATCAAAAAAGTAACAAGACAGTAGAAACCAGGGAAGTCACTTTTGTGACAACGTTTTCAAGAGAATATCAACAGGTTGCAGACATCATAAAATTGAATCTTCCAATACTATACTCAAATAGGCAGTGTTGCAAGGAGCAGTGGCGAAGCTAGACATTTTTTTCAACCGGGGCAAAGACTCAGTTCAGCACAACCCCCCCCCCCCCCCCCCCAGAGGGAAGTTCTCCATCCATACACTCTCAGCCCCCTGCCTAGAGAGGGAAGCATGATAACATAATAAATACATAGATAAGCCATAGGATGGTAATAATAATAAACATTTTGGCAATAGTGATTTCAAGCCTCACTTCTGTAGCAGATTAGGAGGGTCATCGCCAGGAAGGAAGTGAGCCAAGAAGAGGGTCTTTATTAAGGCTTGCTTCTGTGTACTCTTCTGTCTTCCTAGAAGCTCCCTTCCCAATCCTCTGTTGGAGTAAGGCTTGAAATTTTCCCCATAAAGCGCTGCTGCTTTCTTCTGTTGTGGCAGCTAGGGTTGCAACCTTTTCTTCAAGCCAATCCTGAAGACTTTAGTGACACGCTCTAATTTTTATTTTGTTGTAGTATACACAATAGGATTGTAAAAGACCTGGGACACCTTTGGCTGCCCCAAGGAGAGCAGCAATGTGGCATGCCTGGCGTACCAAATTGCGTGAAAAGCTGGAGGGACTTAAAGGGGCATGGTTAAATAAAACAAAAATTATAAAGATTTCTAAAACAATTGTCATTGTAAAAATATGAATTTGGCCTACCTATAAGTTGACAGTGTCACTCAGTAGATCAGTGGACAGTGTCACTCAGCAGAGCAGTGGACAGTGTTCTGACAGTGTCAGTAGGGTGGTGGATGGTGCATGGACAGTGTCAATAAGGCAGAGATTGGAATCAGTAGGGGAGAGGTTGGTGTCAGTAGGGCAGTGGATGGTAGAGCCCTGCGCGGGCCTGTTTTCTTAAACCCGCACCCTCCCGCACCCGCTGAATGTATGACCAGGACCGCCCGCACCTGCAACCTATGTGTTCCACACCGGCCCGCACCCGCAATGTTTGTGTCCAATGGCATCTCTGCATTGAAAGGGGGCACAATGGCATCTCTGCATTGAAAGGGGGCACAATGGCATCTCTTTTGCCGCAAACCAATGCCTATTACATTTTTCTGTTTGCGCCCCCCCAAATTTTGAGTACCAGCTGCCACTGGTTCCTTTCTTCCACAGCCAATAACCTCATGCAATCCCTGATACGGTGCCAGACAAAACCATTACACAGAAAAAGGAGGGGGGCAAAGAAGAAAAGTCTTCCCAGGTATGGTACACTGACAGTTATGTAACATACCCCGAGAAGAGTAACGAGAGCTGGAGGAGAGAGGTCAGGGAAGACTTTTCTTCTTTGCCCCCCCCTCCTTTTCCTGTGTAATAGTTCAGTCTGGCACTGTATCAGCATTGGTTATTGGCTGCGCTGGGGAAGGAAGGAACCATAGCTGTGGGGAGAGCATGCACAAGTACAGTGAGTCCTTACATCATAGAGTTCCCCGCAGGTCTCCTGCCAAAGTTCCTGACCGCCCGCACCCGCCCAAAGCAATGGTAAAACAGCCTGCGCCCGCCAGATTTGCTGCAGGACCCGCGGGTCCCACGGGAGCCTGCACCCAATGCAGCCCTCTAGTGGACGGTATCTGTGTAGCAGTGGATGGTGTCAGTGGAGCAGTGGAAGGGGTCAGTACGGGAGAAGATGGTGTCAGTAGGGCAGTGGATGATGCATCATAGTATCATACATGCTTTGCGTCAAATATCTCAAAGCATCAAGCTTGCAACCAATGTTTGACAGAAGCTTCTCTAAAACAATGGCAATAGCTAAATTTCTGTACATTGCCCAAATATAAAACAACAGTATCTACAGTATTTCCTCATTGTATTAAATGACATCAAAATTAGTCTTGTACAAAACACTTTTCATAATAGAACAATGCCATGTTTGGAAATGTTTCTTCCAAAAACTCTGGAACTATGTTTACTTCTGAAAACTGAAAAACAGGAACGTTTTTATGTACAGTATTTCTGAAAAAAAAAGAAATCACAGTCTGATGTAACACACTGCCATTCTGTTGCTCTCTCAGACCTTTCCTCGTCTCTAATCTGTGGCAACCACATTATGGACTATCCACATGCGTGTGAGGTTTAAAGAGCCCTAGCAGGGACACTGTGGAGTTAAACCATAGGCAGGAGCAGTAGTCATGTGAACATTAAGGCCATAGTCCAGACTTAAGGCCCATACACACGTACCGATTGTCGGCCGTAAATGTTCGGCCAACGTCCGATCGGCCGATTGTCGGCTTGTTAGTACGATGCTTCCGACAACCGACTGCGACTTTTCGGCGGAACAAAATCTGGTGTGCATGCTATAAAATTTTTGTTGGCCAACAACAGAACGGCCGATTGTTCTTCAGTCAGTACAGATTTCGGCCGACAAACATCAGATGAGCAAGACTGGGCATGCTCAGAGAAGAAAAAACACACGAAAAGTAGACCAGAACATGACATCACTTCTGCAGTTGGTTGTTGTTAGCCGCCAAAATTTGTGTGCAGTCTAAAACACATTTCAACCAACACAACAACACTGGACAAAAGACGGCCGATCGGTCGGCCGATAATCGTTGCGTGTGTACGGGGCTTTAGAAGCAAGCAGAGCACTTGCACAGTTAAGAGAGTTAAAATCTGGTACCAGGTCATCTTGGCATAAAAACTGATATCATTATTTAATCCATCAAACCATAAAAAGGAATCAATTCCTAAAAAAAAAAAAAAAAAAAAAAAAAGAAAAATGGATGTGTTTTAGCCTCCTACATAAGCCTTAGTCATGAACATTATGACTAAGGCCTAGGTAGGAGACTAAAATGTGTCAATTTTAGACGTCTTGATCTCATCCTGTTTATGCTTTTGGGATTATGGGGTTGTAGCACTTCCTTTGTTGCTCTGGACTTGCACAGTTAACACTTTGTGATAGGTGGCCATTTTTTTTACACTGTTGACACCAAAGCACCTCGTACACAGCCTCTGTTGGAGAACACCTCTCCCTCCCAGTGTATAGCATTTCTGATCCAGTACCCCCAGAACTTGTACTAGTCTCCACCAACTTAGCAGTCCAGTTACCTCACTCACAGTGACAATGTTCCATAAGTTACTATTAGATACAGGAAATGCTCCATGGTTTCAGCTTGTTCTCCTAAGGCCTCACTACATCACCTGTTACTCCCAGGCTAGGTCCCTAAGTACTCTGTGCTCCAAGGTTGGTTCCAGTAAATGCAATCGGCCACTAGAGAGCATTACTGGAGTATTCGTCACCTCTGCCACATCATCTATTTCCTGGCTGCCTTCTGCTTCAGCAAGTGACACAAATACGGTAGTCATTAGCAATGATAATATAGCCTCCTCTGAACAGCAGTCTACTCTTAAGGCCTCTGTACTGTAACTTCTCAAATAGAGCATCGGTTTTGGACCCGAACAGCACCAAATCGGGAGTTCGCCAAACACCCAAAAACCTGGGGCACTCGGTGGGATGTTTGGCGGGAATAGTGGATGTTAAGGAGTGGGCCTTAACAACGGATGTGTCATCAGCTTCCCCACTGACAGCGCAATGAAAAAAAAGAAAGCATTACCGGCAATACAAAAATGTGAAAAAAAAATGGCGTGGGGGTCACCCTTCAATCCATACCAGACCCTCAGCACGCAGCCTGGCAGGCCAGGAAAGGGGGGACGAGCGCCCCCCTCCTTAACGATACCAGGTCACATGTCCTCAATATGGGAAGAGGCTGCTTTGGGGCAGGGAAGGCTCCGCCCCCCAAAACACCTTATCTCCATGTTTAGGGTGACAAGGGCCTCTTCCCCTCAAACCTGGGTGGTTGTAGGGGTCTGCGAGCCGGGGGCTTATCTGAATATGAAACACCCCCTTTAAAAAGGGGGCCCCAAGATCCCGCCCCTCATGTGAATAAGTATCTGGTACATTTTACCCCTACTCATTCACAAAAAATAGATGTCAAAAAGAAATAAAAACACACACAGTTTTTGACAATTCCTTTATTAAAAAAAAAAAAAGCAATGTCACTCGATGTAGATCCATCATCAATCATGATACCCGCCGCACCACTGGACACAGAAAAAAAAGCTCCTCCCGTGATGAAGGCTGGCCACTGTCTGACAGTTCTTAAATAGGCAAGAGGCAGAGCCAGCTGGCGACATCACCTGATGGCACTGCCCCAGGTGATGTTACTGTTCCAAACTGTTTTAGATTTTCTTCACCTTCTGTCCATACAACGAAAGCCATACAGATACTATCGCTATATTAATGATATTATGATATTGACACCATGCCTGAGGAAGTAAAGGGGCATCTACTGACTGATCTAGTTGAGCGTGCAGAAGTAACCTCCCACCAAGACCCCCCCCCCCCGTACACAGCACAAGAGGGGATGAGGAGGTCTTTGGCACCCATAAAGCCAGGTCAGCATTCAACCATGGGTTTTTCAAGCTTAAAAAGAACACCAAGAAAACTGCCAGCACACCCAACCTAGACTTTAAATGGAGGAGGATTGTATAATTGGTGAGACTACACACAAAACAAAGAGATCATAGATACAAGGCGCATTGTATTTGGAGCTCTGGTGAGTTTATTACCTAAGGGGGGTGGGTCTCATGAGGTATGGTGATGGGATTTAAGGATTTATTCTCTCCTAATTATCCTTATGGAGATCTGGATTGTGTGAACTATTCCAGGGATACCAACATCTTTAAGGAGTGACACACCTTTAACTGTTTTTAAAGCGGAGTTCCGGGCACAAAATCAACCTTTTTTTTTTGTGCCCATCCGCTCTCCTTCACCTGAAAAGGAATTGGATAGTTAGGTTTCTTTTTTTTACTTACCTTGTAATTGTAGAAAGAAATACTCACCTTTCGTCACTTCCTCCCTCTGTGGCCGCGGGCCACGCCGTCACTTCCGGTTTGCAATGATTCCTGGGAGCTGAACGTCATCGCTCCCAGGAATCAATGCGACGGCACAGGCCCCGCTCGTCACTTCCGGGTCGACGCCGGAAGTGACGAGAGGAGCCGGTGAAGGCGCATTCTGGGAGAAGAAGACGCGGAAGAGGACGCAGAAGAGGATCGCGCCGGCTTCAGCTGCCCACAACAGAGATGGCAACGCTGGAGAAGAAATTTTAAAAGTATTTCTTCTTGCAGGTACGTGCGAACCGGGACAGATCAGAGGCTAGCCATTGTGGAATGTACTAGCCCTGACTGTCCCGGGGTATGTTTTCCAACAACCCCCAATACTGGTATAAAGTTGTGGTATAGAAATATGAGTCAAAACATTTTTTGGAGAAACCCAGCCCTAAATATGTAAACAATGAAGAAAAAGAGGGGAAGAAAATAAAGAGAGGGAAATATGTATTCCCCCCCCCCCCCAATATCCCCCTTGAAAAATGGGCCTTTAAACGGTAACTCCCAAAGAGTATATAAGACCAATACCCATATATTGATTAAAAAGTACAAACAAATATTGATTTTAATGAAAATATAAAAACATATACATGATCTAATCCAAAGAAAGGTCACAGTGGTAGGAAGATCCCTGTAGCATTGATACATATAATGACATACAAAATAAATAATTCAGCAGATAAACTAAGCCAGCATGTTTCACGGTAGGGCTATTCCGCTTCCTCAGGGCTTTACTGCCGCATGTGTTTCACGGATATCATAAGCATGGGGGAAAAACAAAGAACAAACATTGTTGGCTGTGTCCCAGCTAAGGGGAGGCCATAAAAAGTGTGCATCCAGTGCCGCCCACCCCTCCCCCTCCCCCTCCCCCTCCCTCCCTCTCCCTCCGCATGAAAAAAAAACCCCACCTGTCCTCTGAGTCCCAGCTCCTGTGTCTGCCTCCCGCGGCCGCCTCCCGCACTCATACAGTCCCCGGCGGCTTGCAATACATTGGCACTTATCGGCATTCGGCTCAAGTGGCACTCACTTAGGTAGCTGGGGCTGCTCTGTCACCCGCAGCCCCGCTGGTTGCCCTCAGCCTCTCGCTAATTCACTGACAGACTCTGAGTGAGAGCGCTCCAGCAGCTGCAAAGCCTCGTGGGACATGTAGTCTTTATCACCAGTGTCCCTATATCAATCCCTGGGGGCAGAGACTACACTCCCCTGCCTGCCCACAGGAGCAGATGGACAAGAGGCTGCGGGGGGAGCGAAGGGTCACTCCACATGGCAAGAGAACAGAGAAAATGTAAGTTTTTGCTCTATACATTTGAGAGTGTGAGGAAAACTCATGTGGTGAGTGTATATGTGATGGGGAAGCAGTGACACGTGTGCTTGGTGTGTTATGAAGATTGTATGACCAGTGTGAATTTGGGTACAGTATTTCCACTACAAAGGAAGATGAATTGAGAGATTTAAAACACATGAACTCTCTAATGGATTGAACTGTCTTTCCACTTTTGCTAAGTGTTACTGATTCTCACATCTTCTATCTATATTATACACTGGATCAGTGGATACAGTTAGAGCATTATTTAACACCATTGAAAAAAAAAATTAAAACTTTTTTTTTTGCATTTTATATTAGCTTTTCGTTGCTGCTATTTACCAATGTTATTACATGATTTGGGTAAATTTATAGAGTTAATGTTAACCACTTCTGGACTGGAAGGTTTTACCAACTGTTAGCTCGTTCACGTCAGGGGGCAGTTGCAAGATGATTTTGCATTTAGGTCCCGGACCTAAGACCCTTCAGTTCTGACTCCCTCGTGTAGTGAATTTTCCTTCTCTGGCCAGGAGATGTAAAAGCGTACAGCACTTAAGCTTGATGAGAATACATCTGATTTATTTCATTTCAGCTCACATATTTATGGGCCATTTGAGCGGGAAAAAACAGTTTAAACTGGTGTACAATCCATGGGTCAGTTTAACAATAGAATATATCTACTAAGAAAATACATGAAAAGGTTTTGTTGTCCCTAACACATTGATATAAATGTGAGACGTCTTGTGTTTGGAGTATCTTTTGTGGAAGGGCCGTCCCGTCTATGCTGAGCTGTCTGATGTGTTTATATGCAAATACTTGTCAATGCATTCAGGTGTCTGTAATTTATATGCAAAGTCTAACTGGTAAGTGTCCGGAAGGTATGAATGAGATGTGTTAATATGTCTGTAATTATCAATGTATGACTTATTAATGTAATTGCAAGAGACCATTTTCCATTGTAAGGTGGGCACTAGCTGAAATGTATTTCTCTGGTAATCGTGGGACATTAATATTTCATTAAGGCACATTGATACACTCTTTCAACCCAACCTTTGATCCCAACCTTATTCATAAGGGTGGGATCACCTAGAGACTGAGAATAGCACTATGTGCCCTCCTGGGTATGTTTTGCTGTGCTCTTGCTGTAAGTATATACAAGTCCTACACATAGATATGATATTAGGGATGCACTGAGCACAACAGCATAACATGATGATACCCACAATCACCCCCACTAAGGTCATTAGTATCCATTGGATACCTGGGATATATGTCCAACTATGAGTCCCTTAGGGAGCTGGACATTCTTGACATAACTGGGTTGCATTATTGTATGAGTGCACATCATATTATTGGTAACTGACTTGCACAGACGAGGTTCTAAACAGGTGACATTGTATTCTAAGGTGTATGTAGGCTGGCGACTTGGTTGTGTGCACATAGGGATATAACTTCTATTGCAGGTCATGTTGTAACATACCTCAGCGGAGGTGACATATCCTGTATCTACCTCTACCATAGTTTCTGTGAGTGAATATGAGGGTCTGTCACTACAATAAGCATATAGATTTGGATGAGTGTATACATCAGTTTCTTCCATACTTGATTCGGCCCACACCCCACTATAATAGACTTTTAAAACATTAACTGGGGTAGGAACAGCTAGCAGGCAGGTAGAGAACAAATCATTGAAATTGTAGTGATCAGAAAGGCAAAAATCAGAAGAGTTCAGTATGTTGGCAGCAATAAACATCCATATGTTATCCTTTGTGTCCAATAGGCTTGACTTCAACTGTAAAGTGGAGACATTAATGTCTTGTGTCTCTCTCACAAGGAAGGGGGTGAGGAAGGGCATAATGAGGAGAGGTTCTCCGGGTGGTGAGCACATGTTGCAAGTAATCAGACAGTGGCTACTAGTGTTGAGCTTGCTACAAAGAGTACCACTGCTGCACGAATGGGAAGTCTTCCAGGAGTAGGGGTGTCCGTTGGCACTGTACCAATGCGTCTGTCTGGATCCAACTGGAATTCGTCTGGTACTCGTCACAATCTTCGGTCTGCAGTCGTGGGATCCAGAGTTGGGGCTTCCTTCAGTCGCGATGCGTGGATCCCAACCTGGGAGTCATTTGTCAATACCGCTGTTCTGGTCACTGCTTGAACTGTCGCAGGAGGTCCGTAGGGTGGGTCTAGTGACTTCAGCTTATGGAGGGCCTTCACCAGGACTCTGTCTCCAGGCTTGAATGGGTGGGTCGGTGCACCTGTTGGCAAAGGAAACGAGAGCGAAATATCACCATAATCACTGTTTAATTTTTCAATTAATTTTGCCACATATTCCTCTTGCATCTGCTGCAGATCTCCAGGTATGAGAATTAATGGATTCATTGTCCATGGGGTTGGGAAGGGTCTCCCCATCAAAATTTCAAAGGGAGATAGCTTGGTTCTTGGGTCTGGAGTCATTCTGACTTCAGCGAGAATAGCAGGTAAGTACAGAGACAAGACCTTGGATAGCACAGAATACAAGATTTACAAGAATGGCAGGAGTATAGTGTGGCACTGGGCTTCAGGGCTCACAGGAAGGCAGGTCATTTTAAGACAGGAAGGATACCTAATGGAACTATCTGGGGAGAACACAGCATGTTCACACATGCAACAATGGTGCGGGCCCTTGGAAGGGTTGAGGTGCAAAGTCTAAGGAACTGCCTTGTCTTCTCCAAAGGTGGAGATGGGTTAACTTGCAGGCAGTTCCCAGGTTGCAGTCCTCTTACTCACCCAAGAAGGCAGCTACCTAGAACTAAAGGCCAATAGACAACTGAGAATCCCTTGCATGGCTAAGGTGCTGGGATCACTAAATAGTAGGGAGTAAAATTCAAGCTGTCTTGTGTACATGGACACACAGAGACACACAAAAAAGCTAGAAGTGAGTACCCATGCAAACAGAAATTTATAAGAGATGGTACAGTTGCCCAGTGACACTGACATATATTCATTATAATTCTTAGCACACTATCAGTGTAAAAATAGAGCAACAATTTATCCAATTCCATCCTATTCTTCCATCTCACAATATAATAAAAACTTTATAAGACAGGAGATGCTTAATTATCTAAGGCATAGAAACTCATTAATGCCAGAGCTCATATATGTCAAATTAGAACACACCAAATATCTGACACCCAATAAATAAGAACTTAGAAACTGCTACAAGCAGTACAACACCAATATTAGCTATATTGGGGGGGGGGGGGTGAAGTCCATAAACATTTACATATGGAAACAGTCTAATAAACCAGAATTAAACAATTTGGAAACAATACTTCCATTGGTGAATTGTCTTTGAAGGCTGTGATCTGCCTCTGTTCTGAAAGTCCCAAATCAATAAAACCAGGGCATAGAATTTATCTGAGAAATAAGCATCAAAAAAATTTAGTAACAAAACATTATATTTTCCTCCTAAAAATAAACCAAAGGTTAGAGGAATTTAGCATACAGTAAGCATGTCAAACATTTTCCTTCCTAACAGTGCACTTCTCTAATACCAAAAACTGTTGACGTCAAATTAACTATCACCACGTGGATTTCTGTTTTTTTTTGTTATGGTATACCATAAATTTAAAGAAAAAAATTATTATTGTTCACCATGGTTAAAAAAATGAGCAGCTCAAAAATACACATTAGTAATTTCCCATTTGGCTACAAGAAATTATTCTTCACCATATTGCACCCATTTGGAACATTCTTCAAAAACTGTTTTTTTTCTACAAAAGCAAAAATTATAGTTAATACACATCTGTATATACAATTAACATATTCTTTTGTACTTTCCTCTTAAAATTTACTCGGCTCAGTCAATTTGCATGACAATACAGCTGTTTACACTCCCAAGCCTTGCAATTACCTGTGTCAAAGCAGGAAGGGGGGCCCATGGTGGGCTGAAAAGCACCACATTTTTTGTTTTAAAAAGTCAATAGTTACCTCAATTATAAAGTTCAAACTGCTCACAATTTAAGAATAGAAATACAATTTTAGTCCTTAAGGTCACACTTTACACACCAAATATATTTTCTTGCTTCTAAAAGTTGCCATGACCAGCATAGCACGGATTTGTTACCTTTAGTTGTACTTGTGGCAAAATCACATCACTTTAAAATATAAGTAATAAACACAAAACAAATCATTATGCAACCAGTATTCATTCAGTGTTATCAAATGCTTTGCTGATACAGCACTTTAGGAACATTATTAAAACTAACACAACATAACAATCCATGGATCTCACACACCTCTACACGACTAAGGTTGCCCATACACAATACAATTCTCATACAATTTTCTAAACTTAAATTTAATTTTTCCCTTGGGATTCTCCATACCTTGAGAATTGCCCATTATTCTAAACTCAGAATATGAAGTGAGATTAGCTGAGTTTGAAGGTTTATCTAGGGATGTTGATGTCAGTATTTTAGACTTTACTGGCAAACCTGTCCTCTTTTTCCCACAAATAGAGCCTACTTTTGCTGGTATTTGATCACCTCTGTGGTTTTTATTGTTTGCTCTATAAACAAAAAAATGTGACAATTTGGAAACAAAACAATATTTTTTACTTTCTGCTATAAAACATTCCCAATAAAAAAAAAAAAAAATAAAATCACATTTTTTAATAATTTTAGGTGAATTTGTATTCTGCTACTAATTTTTGGTAACAAAAATCCCAATAAGCGAATTTTGATTGGTTTGCACAAAAGTATCACATATACAAACTAGGGGAAATATTTATGTCATTTTCATTTATTTATTCTTTTACTAGTAATGGCGGCGACCTGCAATTTTTAGGGGACATTGCGGCGGACAGATCAGACCCCTAACTGACATTTTTTAACACTTTTGGGGGGACCAGTGACATTACTACAGTAATCAGTGCTAAAAATATGCACTGTAATAATGACACTGGCAGGGAGGGGATTAACCCAGAGGTGATTAATGGGTTAAGTTTGAGCCTAGGGGGTGTTTTCTAACTGTATGAGGGAGGGACTTGTGAAATGATTATAGAGACCTGTGATCCTATATAGGAGGATCACAGGTGCTCTGTGATCATTTCAGAGAGAACAACGGTCTGTTGTGTTTACAACAGCAGACCATCCTTCTCTCTCAGTGGGGAATGATCGCGGGTGCCCGGGGGCAATTGCGGCCACTGGCCCCATGGATTGGCATCCCCGCTGCCTAGTGGGGAACCCCCCAGGAGCGCTCCCGCGAACTGACGTGCCCATACAAAACAACAAAATATACAAGTAGGAACTTTGTACCCACTTTTAATGTACAGAGAAGAAGAGGTGAAGCTCTAAGAGGAAAAGGTAGATCCTAAAGAGGAAGCGGTGTGGTTTACAGATGACAGGACGGACCTGAAACAGGAAGGGGTGTGGCCTTGACAGGAAGGGTGGGTCATAGTTAAATTAGGGTGTGCACGAGTTTAGTCTTGCCTAGGGCAGCACAAAACCTTAATACACCACTGCTCTGGGGATGATCTTTCTCCCATGGGCCGGCAAATTTATACCTCACTTGATATTCCACTGGTACATCTCTGTATACTGTGTGGTCTAGTTAGAAGATGCATGAAATATATTTTAATTGAAATCCTCCAGAAAAATAATCTACTTTTGTTATCATGTACATTTAAGAGGCCCTGAAGATGTGGTCATTTCTGCAAAATGCATTGACCCAAGTTCCTCATCTTGACAAATTTCTTCATAAATTTTGGGCAAAATGTATTTTGCTACATGTCTTTGATAAAAAAAAAATGCCAACAAGTGTATATTGATTAGTTTGCATGATATATGCTGGAATTATTGTTTATTATTATTTTTTTTTAGTTACTAATGGCAGTGATCAGCAATTAATAACAGGACTGCAATAGTGTGGTGGACAATCTGACACTAACTGAAGCTGGGGGAAACTGACTAAATGCCACTGACATCACCAGTGACATTAATACAGTAATCAGTGATAATAATATGCACTGTCACCGTAAAAATGAAACTGGCTGGGAAGGGGTTACATGTGTGCCTAAGTGGGTAATTTGTGTAAAGTGTGCTGTTTTTACTAATCGATGCAAAGCAGGGATGAGAAACACAGAGATCGTTCCCTGCGTACAGAGCTCTGTGTTGAATGTTAACACAGAGCTCTGGGCTGTGAATGTACACAACTGATCAGTGGGTCCTGGCTGTGAATCTTTGGCCAGGACTTGCTGGCAGGCTCCCACTGTGTACAATCACAGTGGATGCAGGCAGGGAAGGTACACATGCGTGTGCACTTAGTCCGGGGGAAGGCAGCACAGTACATTGCGGGCAGGCGGTCATTAAGTGGTTAAAATTATAGCATTCAGCCAGCATTCTGAAAGCAGACCATGTACTGACATGCAGTTAGGCCCCCATTTATAACAGTGAGTGGATGTCATTGCCTTTTTATGCATTTTACAAGTCATACAGTACATAGGGACTTACAGGATGTTCTGTGGAAGACCAATCACATGGCTTCAACTTCATTTAATGCAGAGTCCAGAAGCAGTTAAAGTGCTAAACATATTTGTAAAGGACGGCACTGTGACTTATAAATGTGCCTTATTTTTAAATGTGGCAAAACATGCAAGTAGCACACAAAGCAACAGTCCCCAGCTCACTGTTGCTAAACTTTTCCTCATTACTGACTTACCATGCCTTGTTCTGCACTGTGTCTCTTTGTGTAGGTGGCCACCTGGATAGAGGCAGGACTATGCTTCCTTTTGTTAGAATTCCACCCCTTATGACTGATGTTGTAAATAAGAAGCAGCAGGAGAGGTGGCAGAAGGACAGACCCACAGAATGAATAAAGCAGAAGCAGGCAGATCCGTCCACTGCAGGTCCTATGTACAGCTTCCTCTCCAGCATGGAGAACAGTGAGCAGCACAGTAGTCACATCACTAAATCTCAAGCAAAATCTGGCGAGTCAGAGACAGCAGTGCCTTAGATGATATCACACTGCACATATACAGCTATGAGTATTCAAAACAGGTATGCCTGAACAAAATAAGTTCACGTTTACTATTTCTGGTTCCCTGTGGGATTGCGAATTTTCACTTTTTAAGTTCAGAACTACCTCATTATTGAATTAAAGTGTTTGTAACCCTAAAATATATATATATATATATATATATATATATATATATATATATATATATATATATATATATATATGATCCTGTTCCTATAAATCATGTTATACAGCACAGTGCTTGTGCTGTGTCACTTGGCCCTCTTTATCACCTAAAAAACTTGGCTGATCCTGCCAGTTTCTACCCTCCCCCCTGTACACTGACCACGGTCAATCATGGCTGCTGAGCCCTGACACCGTGGTCAGTGTATGTGCCTCCGTCACCAACATCTCTCCTGTCTGCTCCCGAAGTCCTCCTCCCCTCCCTTCCCTGCCTGTCAGCTTGTGTGTGTGAGCCGTGTCCTCCCCTCACCTGCTGCTATACAATGCTATACAATGTAAAAAAACTATATGTCCTTTGTAGAATTCTCTCTATTATTACCTGTTATATTGCTCAGTGCTTTTGTTTTATGTTTACATATTTAAATGACACAGCACAATACCTTATTAAAGACCGCCGCTGAGTGGTCACGTGACTTCCCGAGGCTCTCCTCCTCTCTCCCGGCTGATGTCAGAGAGAACCTCAGCCCCTCCCTCTGCAGTCCCTGGAGTGGGGCAGGAGAGCCCCGGGACATCAGCTGACTGCACAGCGGCGCTTCAAAAAAGGTATTGTGCTGCATCATTTTTATAAAACAAAGGCACTGAGCAATATAACAGGTTATAATTGAGGGGATTCTACTAGGGACCCATAATGAATTAACAACTACTTTAATGTTGATTTTTTTTCTCATTCCAGAGAAAGGAGAGTCCTTTAAACGTCTTCTTGCCCAGCTGAAGATGAAAAACTATTTTGTTTCAAAGCTGTCATTAAGAGACATTCTAGAAGTTAGGCCAGAGATCCATAAGGACAATAAACCTAAGAAAATAGAAGATGTACCCTGGTGTACTCTAAGGAAGATCATGGCTCTGGACAGCACGGCAAGGTACACTCAGCTCGATACAGATTTGTCTGATCTGGACAGAGATGAAGATGATTTTTTTGGTATTGATGAAGATACAGAAAACGCACCTTTCATTCACCCCCTGGATGTCCTGTGTGTTCTCCTGCATTGTTCAGATCATTTTCTACAGCAAGAAATTGTAACCAAAATGGCCATGTGTCAATTTTCTGTCCCTCTACTGCTCTCCCCAGCTATTGATGGGTCGCAATGCACATTCATGCTGTGGGCAATGAGGGACATTGTGAAAAAGTGGAGACCTCAGTCTCTAGCTGACAGTAAAGGGTTCAGAGAAGAAAATGTGGTGAATATTTCCATGCCAATCCTTTCCTTTGTAAGATTGGGGAAAACCAAGTTGTCAAAAACTAAAATCTTAAATCAAGTTCTAAATCCAGTTCAGCAGAATCACAACTTCTTTATACATGACAATGTGGATGGCGGCAACCTTGAGAGAAAAATATCTGAGGGACTTGTGGAAATGTCCTGGTATTTTCCCTCTGGTAAATCTGATGTTTTTCCAGAACCCTTTTCAGTTACCAACCTACGTGGAGACCTGGAGCCCAGCTGGGACCAGTTCACATTTCTAGCAGAAGTTTCATCAGCTGTATTTATATTTATTGAGACAATCGATGAGAGGGAATTTCAGCTGTTATCAAAATGCAGTCAGAGTGACACCAAGTTTTGTGTAGTTGTTACTCCGGTTTCAGGAAAAGATATTGACAAAAAGACGCAAAAACATCTACGGGACCTTCTTCCAGTATTAAGAATTGATAGAGAAAATGTTATCCTGAAGAAGAGGGCAGAAAATGATGTTGTGTTAACTAACAAAATCAAACTGAAAATTAAACAAATTATAGAGAGCACCTGCAAATCTACAAAACTGAAAGATTTACCAAAATATATCAGTGGGCATCCTTTTGTGACAGATGAAAGCACTGATGAATGCCAGAAAGGAAGAGACCATGCAAATAAAATCACTCGAGAAATAAAAGATGTGGCAGAGTATAAAATGACAACTATGAAATTACAAGGACATCTTTGGAAACAATTGTCCGAAATAGATAAAGAACTTTGTAGAATGAAAAACCAAGGAGAACAAGACGCAGACACGCATCAGTCTTATCTCTTAGAACAGCGTAATTCCCTTCATGCAAAACAATCTGAACATAAAGTTCCCAAGGGTATAGGGCTTTTTACCCAAGCTTTAACTGATTTGTCTCAAAAAGAGAGGCAATATTTTCTAAAATGGATGAAATTTAACCTTGATGCAATTGCTAGAGACAATTTGTCTAACCTGCAGGCAAACTACAAGGAGAAATGTAATAATCTGGCCCAAAACAAAAAAGAACTTAGGGACTTAGATCAGAAAATCTCTGCTAGCTGTTTAGGAGTGGAGCACTTTCTACGTGAAATGGGCCAGTTTTATGAAGCTGAATGCTCCATAGCAAAAGATACAGGAGTTGGCCAAAACAAGAAAAAATTTGCTGACCTTCCAAGAATAGCTGCTGATCTTCTTTTGGATGGGTTTCCATTAGAGCTGATTGATGGTGATGCCTCCAACATTCCCTTGCAATGGATAACAGATGTCCTTAATGAGCTAGACAAGAAAACAGGGGGACATTGCAGACTGAGAGTAATAACTGTCCTGGGAGTGCAGAGTACAGGAAAATCCACCCTCCTCAACACCATGTTCGGTCTGCAGTTTCCGGTGGCCAGTGGAAGATGCACACGAGGAGCCTTCATGACTCTTCTTAATGTGAAAGAGGACTTTCAGGAAAAGCTGGGCTGTCAGTTCATCCTGGTAATCGATACTGAAGGGTTGAAAGCTCCAGAGTTGGCCTCTTTGGAGGGTAGCTATGAACATGACAATGAACTAGCCACATTTGTGGTGGGATTGAGTGATATTACCATAGTCAATATGGCCATGGAAAACACAGAAGAAATGAAGGACGTTTTACAGATCGTGGTCCATGCTTTTCTTAGGATGAAAGAAATAGGAATGAAACACAACTGCCAGCTCGTACATCAGAATGTCAGTGATGTATCTGCTAATGATCAGAACATGAGACATAGGAAGTTACTACTAGAACAGCTAAATGAAATGACAAAGGTAGCTGCTAAAATGGAGAAAAAATATGGGATATCAAATTTCAATGATGTGATGACGTATGATTTAAATAAAGACAACTGGTACATATCTGGCCTGTGGCAGGGAGACCCACCAATGGCTCCAGTAAATCTTGGCTACAGCTCAAATGTACATGAGCTTAAAATGTATTTGTTTGAATTTATGGAAGCTCAGAAATCGAATAACAACACTTTAAATATATCTGAATTTATTACCTGGATAGAAAGTTTATGGAGATCGGTCAAACATGAGAAATTCATCTTCAGTTTTAGAAACAGCCTGGTGGCCAAAGCCTACAATAAATTATCAGTACAGTACTCCTCATGGGAATGGGATTTCTGTAAAACAATTCACAACTGGGTGATCAGTGAAGAAAATAACATTAGAAATCAGTTTGAAGAGTTACGTGAAAGTAACACAGAAGAGTTGCAGAGAATTCTTCTGGAAGAAGAAAATAAAATGATCGCATCACTAGAAAAATATTTTGAAAACACTGAAAATACTAATCTCATTGAAAGACACAGAGAAGATTTCAAATTAAGTATAAAGAGCCTAAGAACAAAACTTGAAATAAATGCTCTTAGCAAGTGCCATGAGGCTGTACGCATCCAGAAGGTGAAAATTAAAATCCAGGACATTCAAAGAATGTCCCAGACATTGATTGAAAATGAAATAACAAATCTTCTGCAAAGATATAGACAGAATAATCGTGAAGTAAGTGAACAAGAAATTCAAGAGGAATTTAATTTGGTGTGGAAGAACACTTCCGATTTACAGTTGGAACAACTTAAGAGATGTAATGTGGATCATTCTATCCTCCTCCTTCTCCAAAATGACATGAGCAGTAAAGGACCTCATATAAACGAAAAGTTAATCAAGGTTAAAAGTTTAAGTGAATATGCAAAGAAAGGTTTTACAATGGATATACTGTACATTGATCTGGCATGGACCTCATTTCCACAAAAATCAATTTTTGTTCAGCAAGAACTTAATGGCAAGATTGGCGCTCTAGCTAAGTCCATTATTGAAATGAGTGACAAGTATGTAAAAGAGAAGATTTCTTCCTCGGGGGATTACAATGAAATATATTCTAAAGAACTTCTGTACAAGATCAATACACAGCTAAACAGTAAAGATGTAAAAAAGTTTCACTTTACTTCGGAGTTTGAGCTGGATCTCAAACTTTCCATTTTTGGAAAAGCATCTCAAGCCTTCCAGATGCTACATGACAAGTTTATTCAAGAGAATGACCCTAAACTTTGCCTTGAAAAACTAAAAGTTCAATACTTGGCAACATTTCGCAGTATGTTCCAGGAGATAGAACCAAGCAGAGCTAATCGTTTTTGTGAGCTCTGCTTGAAACCAGCAATATTGGATTATCTTTTTAAACATCTTGGACAAAAAATAGTGGATGAGATTTTAGGCGATCAAGAAACTTTCACATTTAGCAGCAGAAGTTGTTTCCAGGGTACTGTTTTGGAGGAGCTGCTAGAAGAAATGTCATTCCAAAAATATGATGAATACATCAATTCTTATGAAAATTTTGTAAACACATGGATCTCAACCCACATCACAAGCAAATACTGCAATTCGCCCACTTTAGAAACCTTGCAGGAAAATATTCTGTCATCTATTAATAAGAAAATAACAACAGTCCTTAAAAATGAAAGATGCCGGAAAAGTCAAACTGTGCCAAGTTTTTTGGAGAATTTCTGTGAACTCTTAAAAAAAGATTTAGTGATTTCACAGGAAAAGATGAAAGTCATCACATTTCACTACACAGGGAATGTTGAGAAGTTTTCATCCGAAATTGAACACTACCTCAAGGAAACACAAAGACAAATCCAATTAGAACTTAAATCCATGACTCTGAGTTCTATACTTCACTCAGTCACTGTGAAACCTCAGGATGAATTGGTCATGAAGGTGGTTGGTTGTAGAAAGCAGTGTCCCTTCTGCAAAGTTCCCTGTGAGCTCAGTGGTGAAGACCATAGGATGCATGGAGCATCTATGCACAGATCCCAAGGGTTGGGAAACTACAGGTGGGATGAAGATAAGACCCTCATTGTTAGCATCTGTTCCACTCATGTTGTAGCTAACTGTACATTTAGAAGTGTAGACACAGAATGGACATGGCATCCATGCAAAGAATATAGCGGAATATATCCAGATTGGAATATTCAGCCCGATGCCAGTATTGAGAGCTCAGATTACTGGAAGTATGTCTTTGTGAAGTTTAATAAAAACTTTGCAGAACTGTATAATGCAGAACCAGCTGAGCTTCCAGAAATCTGGAGACAAATAACCAAAGAGCAAGCTCTTCGCAGCTTGAAGAAAGAATTTAACATTTCAAGCTTCTCTACAAAAGTTGTGGTGGTGTAGTGGTGTAGGAGAACAGAAGCATCACATCAGAGGTTTTAGAGTCCGAAAATATTTATTATCTTAAAAATCCAAGAGAGCAATCTAACACAATATGGGGGGCTATAAAGTACACCCTTGTTCAGTGCAAAAATTGCTGTTAATGGAAAGGTGTACTCAAATAGATTTTGAAATGGTGACGTAAATTAAATTTGTAATAATATGAAGCTTTCTCAAGCATGCAACTTGCCAGTCGTGTTTTATTTTGTATAGTTTGAGTAGAGATTAAATCCCTGTCAGGTTTTTACTTTCAATTATAAAGATTTGTTCTTAATTACTGTCCTGACGACAATGAACTCACCAAACAGGGAATGAGGAAAAAACGCAGAAAAAAATGTATGAATTGAAATTGAAGCTTTTTCCTTACTTTCCGTCTGAGATTTTCTCGAAGGGAGCTCCAGATAGCAGTGAAAACCCGAAAGAATTCTAATCATTCCCCACCATATCCAAACTGGAAATACGATATTTGACTGGGCATTCAGTTTAACTCCAGAGCTTCCTAATCTACATGAATCCACCATATCATCATGAATGAGAAGCTCAAGGTTCAGTTCAAACAAAGATTCAGATCCCACTTTGGCCGTTGGGGCATTAGTCTGAAAGGCAGACTTTTTTTTCCATGGGAGCCAAAAATCATATAAAGTAGCAGTATTTCTTCTGCTACCATATATGATAACTTCCTTCCTGTAAATGGTCAAACCGCTGAAAAAATAAAAAAAAATAACACATGCACGACAATAGCATAATGTGCTAATATGCATCGTATACTAGCACATTATAAAAATACTTACCTTACAACAAAACCCCCGCAGAGGCACCTGGTCACCGCTGAGGGAGCTGACATGTTTCCCCCGGCGTTTCTTCCAGATTTGCAGGCTCCGTCGCTGTAAGTGACCGGAGCAGCGATGACGTCACTACCGCACGCAAGCGCGGGAGCCCTCCGTTCCGGCAAGGAGCTCTGAAGTTCAGAGCCCATGCGCTGCTGATGTCAGCAGCTGCATGCAGGGTGAACATCTCCTGAACTGTGCAGGTTTAGGAGATATTCATGTTACCTACAGGTAAGCCGTATTTTAGGCTTAGCTGTGGGTAAAAATCACCTAGCAGGGTATACAACCGCTTTGGGGAGGAGGCAGGTGCCATGTCCTTAGCAACCAGTGACAATACCCAGTCCCATACATTTACTGGCTGGAAATCCCCAGCAATATAAACAAGGGGGCAGGGATAGTGCTGACATCACTCACCAAATGTCACCCAGGAGAACCCGCCCCTTTGTTCACATTTAACGTAGCGGCCTGGGAGAGGTCATTCAGCGAGAGTGAGCCAGGTTGATGAGAATCTTTCATCATGATTAATGTACATATGCATCACTGGATGCCATGATTGGCAATGAATTTACATCTTGGAATTTTTTTTTAATTATTATTATTATTGTTATTATTATTATTAAAGGGCTTGCCAAAAAGTCTGTGAATCTTTTTGCTGTTTGCACTTTTTTGTGAATGAGTAGGGGGGAAGTATTTAGGGGCTGGACTTAAACTGAGCCTGGGTTGTGTGGAAAAGTTTTTTGTCCACATCAATATCATCAACAAGATATCCCCCAATTAACATCTATAGCAGACCCTCATCTAGGATAAGTTTTTTATTTAGAGAAAGGAAATCCCCACCTGCTTTTTTTTTACGAACAGAAGTAAAGCAGTTGGGAACTGTCTCATTTGCCAACAATTTAAACAATATTTTTCTTCCGTTATATTTAATTTGTTCAATAAGTATTTTTTAAAAATGGTAATTTTTTTTGTTTGGTACATGTTCCCCAGGGCAGCCCCCAGCCCCCATGCTATTTGTTTAACAATTCCTCATCTATTAGCCTAGAAAATAATAATTACAGGCAGTCCCCCCCGGGTTACAAACATCCGACTTACAAACGACTCCTACTTACAAACGGAGGGAGACAAAAGGAAGTGAGGAGAAATCTCCCCCTAGGAAGGGAAATTCACTCCTGTAAGACTTCTCATTGGAAATAGGTGTCTCCACTGAAGCTTTATCAATAATCCTTGTTTCCACAACAACCCAACATTTTCAAAATCTATTTTTCACAGGGACAGAAAGTGAGGTGAAATCTTCTGAACAGGGGTACAGACAGCAAAACAAACAGGGGTGTTAACCCTTCCCTATGCTATCCAAAAAACGTTAAAAAAAAAATTTTTGGCTGGAGCTACACTTACAAAATGTATCTGTTCCGACTTACAAACAAATTTGACTTAAGAATAGAGTTGAGCAGACACCTGGATGTCCGTGTTCGACGGGTTCGGCCGAACTTTAAAAAAAAGTCCGGGTCCGTGTCCCGGACTTTTGCCGAACTTTTCCCGGACACCGAACCCCATTGAAGTCAATGGGGACCCGAACTTTCAGGCACTAAAATGGCTCTAAAACACCAATGGAAAGGGCTAGAGTGCTGCAAATGGCAGCAAAACGTAGTTAAGAGCATGGCAAGTGCTCTGCAAACAAATGTGGATAGGGAAATAACTTAAAACAACAAAAAAAAAACCAGAAAAATAAAACAATGTTCTTCATCTATGAAGGACGAGGCCCATATGGAGTAGGAGGGAGGTTGAGGTGGTGGTGGATGTGGCGGTGTCATAGGCGTGTGCACAGGGTGTGCCGGGTGTACCTGGGCACACCCTAATCACCTAGGGCACATAGCATTATCGCTCTGTTTGCCAGTGAGGAGATGGGAAAGATCTCCCTCGGACCTGCTCTGCTCCATTTCTCTTTGCCAGCAGGGAGAGTAATGTATCAGGGCCATGTACATGTAGGCAAACACATGCATGTGTATTTAAACTTTGGGGTGCACACCCTAATGCAATAGGCTGCTCACACCTATGGGCGGTGTAGGTGGAAGCGGCGGTGGAGGAGGACCAGGGAAGGATTAAGAGCATCATGGGCTTGGTGCTGAGGATTTTGAAGGGCCTTAAGGGCCGTGCCTTGGCATGCACCCAGAGGAGGAAGGGTGCAGCCATGCATGCCTAATTCAACATGGGATGCTGTCTCTGAAGCCCATAAACACATCCATGCATCGGCAACTGTCCCTCCTTGTCCGGCCTTCGCGCTGTGTGGGGAGGTTCTGAGGGTGCTGCCTGGGGAAGCGAGCATAGAAGCCAGACTTCTGTGTTTACAAGTGACAGAAGAGCGGTAACAGTGAATATGGCCAACCCGGGGCCTATATAAAAGGTAGGGGCCTGGAGCTGCAGCTCCAATAGCCCCTACGTTAATCTGGCCCTGAGGAGGAGGATGAGGTAGCCAACACTGCTTTTTTCACAAATTTAAATGAGGGTACACCCCAAAAGAGTGAGAAAGAGCAAAAATGGAACAATGGGTGGGTAAAGTCGGTATCCATTGCTATTCTGCACAAGGTACGGAAAAGTCCCGTGGGATCCATGCCTGGTTCATTTTAATGAACGTGAGCTTGTCCACATTGTCTCTGGACAGGCGGCTGCGCTTGTCTGTTATAACGCCCCCAGCCGTGCTAAATACCCGTTCAGATAATACACTGGCTGCAGGGCACGCCAGCACCTCCAAGGAGTAAAGTGCAAGCTCAGGCCATGTGCCCAACTTGGAGACCCAGAAGTTGAAGGGGGCAGACCCCTCATTCAGTACGTCTAGGCGTGTGCACACATACTGCTCCACCATGTTGGTAAAATGCTGCCTCCTGCTAAGATGTTCCATCTGAGCTGCTGGTGCTGCTGTTTGTTGTGGCGTGCTGACAAAGCTTTTCCACATTTCGGCCATGCTAACCCTGCCTTCTGAGGTGCTGGCGGTGCCCTGGAGGACCTCCTCCTCTGCCTTGTGCTTCCACTGTGGCCCCGCTGTCAGATGGGAATGCCAGCAGCATCGCGTCTACCAGCGTGCGCTTGTACTCGCGCATCTTGCGATCGCGCTCCAGTGAGTGAATTAAGGACGGTATGTTGTCCTTGTAACGGGGATCCAGCAGCGTGGCCACCCAGTAATCAGCATAAGTTAGAATGTGGGCAACTCGGCGGTCGTTGTGGAGACACTGCAGCATGTAATCGCTCATGTGTGCCAGGCTGCCCAGAGGCAACGAAAGGCTGTCCTCTGTGAGAGGTGTATCGTCCGTGTCCTCTGTATCCCCCCAGCCACGCACCAGTTCCATCTCCTCCTCCAGCTCCTCATCCTCCTCATCCTCCAGAACTGTGCCCCTGCTGGACAATTGTGTCCCTGGCGTTTGTGTGTGCAGGAACCCACCCTCGGAGCCCCTTGCGAATGACTGCCCTGAAAGCCTTGGAAATGTTACCTCTTCATCCTCCTCCTCCTCATCCTGTGCCACATCCTCTTCCATCATCGCCCGAATTGTTTTTTCAAGGAGGCATAGAAGTGGGATAGTTAAGCTGAGAACGGCGTCATCGCCACTGGCCATGTTGGTGGAGTACTCAAAACAGCGCAACAAGGCACACAGGTCTCGCATGGAGGCCCAGTTATTGGTGGTGAAGTGGTGCTGTTCCGCAGAGCGACTCACGCGTGCGTGCTGCAGCTGAAACTCCACTATGGCCTGCTGCTGCTCGCACAGTCCTTAGACAACTTGGCTGATTTAACAATCAATACAATCTCGGCTTTACGTATGGACGTCATCAGGTTTGAATCGATTTTTTCGATGTTACCTTGCAGGGGTATATAAACACTAATGATGTTACTACATGTGCTTACTGTAAGCCCTGTGCAGGTATGGCAACACATTTTTGCCACAAGTTGTCACCTCTCCCACACCTTTAGATCGATACCAGTTGCAGAATTTATACAGGCATGTAAAAACTGCTCAACTGCATTCTATAAGGAATGCCAAACAATTAACCGCTTGCTGACCGCCGCACGACTATTTACTGCGGCGGTCAGCCCCTCACAGGCAGAGCAACGTAGTACTACGTCGCTAGCCTGTGAGGGTCTAGGGAGCGAGCGCGTGCCCCTGGAGGCGCGCTCCCGCGCGGTCACGGACCCCCCCCGCGCGTGTGACCGGTGGACCCGATGTCCGCCGATCACTCGGCGATCGTCGGTGCAGTGGGAGAAAAGCAGGCGGCTGATGTAAACAAGCCACCTGTCATTCTCCCCTGTGTAGTAATAGTGATTATACGATTCTACTATGTAGGACCGTTGATCACTGTTCCTACACCTCAAGCCACAGCCAATCACAGTTAGAATCACGCCCCTAGGGACACACATAACCCCTCCCTCTAAAAAAAAGTTAACCCCTTCACTGCCAGTGTAATGTTACAGTAACAGTGCATATGTATAGCACTGATTACTGTAGAAATGTCACTGGTAACCCCAAAAGTGTCAAAAATGTCAGTCAAGGGTCCGATCTGTCCGCCGCAATGTTGCAGTACCGCAAAAAAAATTGCAGATCGCCGCCATTACGCGTTAAAAAAAAAACAACAAAAATGACAAAAATCTTTCCCTTTGTTAGGAAACGCGATAACTTTTGCGCAAACCAATCAAAATACGCTTTTTGTGATTTTTTTACCAAACATATGTAGCATAAAACAAATTGGCCGAAAATGTTAAAAAATTTTGATTTTTACATTTTTTTGGGGGAGAATTTCATATAAAAAAAAATGTGAAAAATATTGTTATTTTTGCAAAATTGACGCTCTTTTTTTGTTTATAGCGCATGATCAAAAATTGCACAGGTGATCAAATACCACCAAAAGAAAGCTCTGTTTGTGGGAAAAAAATGACCTCAAATTAGTTTAGGTACAGCGTCGCACGACCGTGCAATTGTCAGTTAAATTCACGCAGTGCCGAATCGCAAAATAGGCCCTGGTCAGGAAGGGGGTAAAATCTTCCGGGGCTTAAGTGGTTAAGAACCTTTTATTGGAAAGGGATTTTCCAGATTGAAGTATACAAAGGGGGAAGAAGATAGCTAGTACTAGGAACAGAGATAATCTCTTGAGGAAGGCTAGGATTGAAAATCAAAAAAGTAACAAGACAGTAGAAACCAGGGGAGTCACTTTTGTGACAACGTTTTCAAGAGAATATCAACAGGTTGCAGACATCATAAAATTGAATCTTCCAATACTATACTCAAATAGGCAGTGTTGCAAGGAGCAGTGGCGAAGCTAGACATTTTTTTCAACCGGGGCAGAGACTCAGTTCAGCACAACCCCCCCCCCCCCCCCCCAGAGGGAAGTTCTCCATCCATACACTCTCAGCCCCCTGCCTAGAGAGGGAAGCATGATAACATAATAAATACATAGATAAGCCATAGGATGGTAATAATAATAAACATTTTGGCAATAGTGATTTCAAGCCTCACTTCTGTAGCAGATTAGGAGGGTCATCGCCAGGAAGGAAGTGAGCCAAGAAGAGGGTCTTTATTAAGGCTTGCTTCTGTGTACTCTTCTGTCTTCCTAGAAGCTCCCTTCCCAATCCTCTGTTGGAGTAAGGCTTGAAATTTTCCCCATAAAGCGCTGCTGCTTTCTTCTGTTGTGGCAGCTAGGGTTGCAACCTTTTCTTCAAGCCAATCCTGAAGACTTTAGTGACACGCTCTAATTTTTATTTTGTTGTAGTATACACTATAGGATTGTAAAAGACCTGGGACACCTTTGGCTGCCCCAAGGAGAGCAGCAATGTGGCATGCCTGGCGTACCAAATTGCGTGAAAAGCTGGAGGGACTTAAAGGGGCATGGTTAAATAAAACAAAAATTATAAAGATTTCTAAAACAATTGTCATTGTAAAAATATGAATTTGGCCTACCTATAAGTTGACAGTGTCACTCAGTAGATCAGTGGACAGTGTCACTCAGCAGAGCAGTGGACAGTGTTCTGACAGTGTCAGTAGGGTGGTGGATGGTGCATGGACAGTGTCAATAAGGCAGAGATTGGAATCAGTAGGGGAGAGGTTGGTGTCAGTAGGGCAGTGGATGGTAGAGCCCTGCGCGGGCCTGTTTTCTTAAACCCGCACCCTCCCGCACCCGCTGAATGTATGACCAGGACCGCCCGCACCTGCAACCTATGTGTTCCACACCGGCCCGCACCCGCAATGTTTGTGTCCAATGGCATCTCTGCATTGAAAGGGGGCACGATGGCATCTCTGCATTGAAAGGGGGCACAATGGCATCTCTTTTGCCGCAAACCAATGCCTATTACATTTTTCTGTTTGCGCCCCCCCAAATTTTGAGTACCAGCTGCCACTGGTTCCTTTCTTCCACAGCCAATAACCTCATGCAATCCCTGATACGGTGCCAGACAAAACCATTACACAGAAAAAGGAGGGGGGCAAAGAAGAAAAGTCTTCCCAGGTATGGTACACTGACAGTTATGTAACATACCCCGAGAAGAGTAACGAGAGCTGGAGGAGAGAGGTCAGGGAAGACTTTTCTTCTTTGCCCCCCCCTCCTTTTCCTGTGTAATAGTTCAGTCTGGCACTGTATCAGCATTGGTTATTGGCTGCGCTGGGGAAGGAAGGAACCATAGCTGTGGGGAGAGCATGCACAAGTACAGTGAGTCCTTACATCATAGAGTTCCCCGCAGGTCTCCTGCCAAAGTTCCTGACCGCCCGCACCCGCCCAAAGCAATGGTAAAACTGCCTGCGCCCGCCAGATTTGCTGCGGGACCCGCGGGTCCCACGGGAGCCTGCACCCAATGCAGCCCTCTAGTGGACGGTATCTGTGTAGCAGTGGATGGTGTCAGTGGAGCAGTGGAAGGGGTCAGTACGGGAGAAGATGGTGTCAGTAGGGCAGTGGATGATGCATCATAGTATCATACATGCTTTGCGTCAAATATCTCAAAGCATCAAGCTTGCAACCAATGTTTGACAGAAGCTTCTCTAAAACAATGGCAATAGCTAAATTTCTGTACATTGCCCAAATATAAAACAACAGTATCTACAGTATTTCCTCATTGTATTAAATGACATCAAAATTAGTCTTGTACAAAACACTTTTCATAATAGAACAATGCCATGTTTGGAAATGTTTCTTCCAAAAACTCTGGAACTATGTTTACTTCTGAAAACTGAAAAACAGGAACGTTTTTATGTACAGTATTTCTGAAAAAAAAAGAAATCACAGTCTGATGTAACACACTGCCATTCTGTTGCTCTCTCAGACCTTTCCTCGTCTCTAATCTGTGGCAACCACATTATGGACTATCCACATGCGTGTGAGGTTTAAAGAGCCCTAGCAGGGACACTGTGGAGTTAAACCATAGGCAGGAGCAGTAGTCATGTGAACATTAAGGCCATAGTCCAGACTTAAGGCCCATACACACGTACCGATTGTCGGCCGTAAATGTTCGGCCAACGTCCGATCGGCCGATTGTCGGCTTGTTAGTACGATGCTTCCGACAACCGACTGCGACTTTTCGGCGGAACAAAATCTGGTGTGCATGCTATAAAATTTTTGTTGGCCAACAACAGAACGGCCGATTGTTCTTCAGTCAGTACAGATTTCGGCCGACAAACATCAGATGAGCAAGACTGGGCATGCTCAGAGAAGAAAAAACACACGAAAAGTAGACCAGAACATGACATCACTTCTGCAGTTGGTTGTTGTTAGCCGCCAAAATTTGTGTGCAGTCTAAAACACATTTCAACCAACACAACAACACTGGACAAAAGATGGCCGATCGGTCGGCCGATAATCGTTGCGTGTGTACGGGGCTTTAGAAGCAAGCAGAGCACTTGCACAGTTAAGAGAGTTAAAATCTGGTACCAGGTCATCTTGGCATAAAAACTGATATCATTATTTAATCCATCAAACCATAAAAAGGAATCAATTCCTAAAAAAAAAAAAAAAAAAAAGAAAAATGGATGTGTTTTAGCCTCCTACATAAGCCTTAGTCATGAACATTATGACTAAGGCCTAGGTAGGAGACTAAAATGTGTCAATTTTAGACGTCTTGATCTCATCCTGTTTATGCTTTTGGGATTATGGGGTTGTAGCACTTCCTTTGTTGCTCTGGACTTGCACAGTTAACACTTTGTGATAGGTGGCCATTTTTTTTACACTGTTGACACCAAAGCACCTCGTACACAGCCTCTGTTGGAGAACACCTCTCCCTCCCAGTGTATAGCATTTCTGATCCAGTACCCCCAGAACTTGTACTAGTCTCCACCAACTTAGCAGTCCAGTTACCTCACTCACAGTGACAATGTTCCATAAGTTACTATTAGATACAGGAAATGCTCCATGGTTTCAGCTTGTTCTCCTAAGGCCTCACTACATCACCTGTTACTCCCAGGCTAGGTCCCTAAGTACTCTGTGCTCCAAGGTTGGTTCCAGTAAATGCAATCGGCCACTAGAGAGCATTACTGGAGTATTCGTCACCTCTGCCACATCATCTATTTCCTGGCTGCCTTCTGCTTCAGCAAGTGACACAAATACGGTAGTCATTAGCAATGATAATATAGCCTCCTCTGAACAGCAGTCTACTCTTAAGGCCTCTGTACTGTAACTTCTCAAATAGAGCATCGGTTTTGGACCCGAACAGCACCAAATCGGGAGTTCGCCAAACACCCAAAAACCTGGGGCACTCGGTGGGATGTTTGGCGGGAATAGTGGATGTTAAGGAGTGGGCCTTAACAACGGATGTGTCATCAGCTTCCCCACTGACAGCGCAATGAAAAAAAAGAAAGCATTACCGGCAATACAAAAATGTGAAAAAAAAATGGCGTGGGGGTCACCCTTCAATCCATACCAGACCCTCAGCACGCAGCCTGGCAGGCCAGGAAAGGGGGGACGAGCGCCCCCCTCCTTAACGATACCAGGTCACATGTCCTCAATATGGGAAGAGGCTGCTTTGGGGCAGGGAAGGCTCCGCCCCCCAAAACACCTTATCTCCATGTTTAGGGTGACAAGGGCCTCTTCCCCTCAAACCTGGGTGGTTGTAGGGGTCTGCGAGCCGGGGGCTTATCTGAATATGAAACACCCCCTTTAAAAAGGGGGCCCCAAGATCCCACCCCTCATGTGAATAAGTATCTGGTACATTTTACCCCTACTCATTCACAAAAAATAGATGTCAAAAAGAAATAAAAACACACACAGTTTTTGACAATTCCTTTATTAAAAAAAAAAAAAGCAATGTCACTCGATGTAGATCCATCATCAATCATGATACCCGCCGCACCACTGGACACAGAAAAAAAAGCTCCTCCCGTGATGAAGCCTGTCCACTGTCTGACAGTTCTTAAATAGGCAAGAGGCAGAGCCAGCTGGCGACATCACCTGATGGCACTGCCCCAGGTGATGTTACTGTTCCAAACTGTTTTAGATTTTCTTCACCTTCTGTCCATACAACGAAAGCCATACAGATACTATCGCTATATTAATGATATTATGATATTGACACCATGCCTGAGGAAGTAAAGGGGCATCTACTGACTGATCTAGTTGAGCGTGCAGAAGTAACCTCCCACCAAGACCCCCCCCCCCCCGTACACAGCACAAGAGGGGATGAGGAGGTCTTTGGCACCCATAAAGCCAGGTCAGCATTCAACCATGGGTTTTTCAAGCTTAAAAAGAACACCAAGAAAACTGCCAGCACACCCAACCTAGACTTTAAATGGAGGAGGATTGTATAATTGGTGAGACTACACACAAAACAAAGAGATCATAGATACAAGGCGCATTGTATTTGGAGCTCTGGTGAGTTTATTACCTAAGGGGGGTGGGTCTCATGAGGTATGGTGATGGGATTTAAGGATTTATTCTCTCCTAATTATCCTTATGGAGATCTGGATTGTGTGAACTATTCCAGGGATACCAACATCTTTAAGGAGTGACACACCTTTAACTGTTTTTAAAGCAGAGTTCCGGGCACAAAATCAACCTTTTTTTTTTGTGCCCATCCGCTCTCCTTCACCTGAAAAGGAATTGGATAGTTAGGTTTCTTTTTTTTACTTACCTTGTAATTGTAGAAAGAAATACTCACCTTTCGTCACTTCCTCCCTCTGTGGCCGCGGGCCACGCCGTCACTTCCGGTTTGCAATGATTCCTGGGAGCTGAACGTCATCGCTCCCAGGAATCAATGCGACGGCACAGGCCCCGCTCGTCACTTCCGGGTCGACGCCGGAAGTGACGAGAGGAGCCGGTGAAGGCGCATTCTGGGAGAAGAAGACGCGGAAGAGGACGCAGAAGAGGATCGCGCCGGCTTCAGCTGCCCACAACAGAGATGGCAACGCTGGAGAAGAAATTTTAAAAGTATTTCTTCTTGCAGGTACGTGCGAACCGGGACAGATCAGAGGCTAGCCATTGTGGAATGTACTAGCCCTGACTGTCCCGGGGTATGTTTTCCAACAACCCCCAATACTGGTATAAAGTTGTGGTATAGAAATATGAGTCAAAACATTTTTTGGAGAAACCCAGCCCTAAATATGTAAACAATGAAGAAAAAGAGGGGAAGAAAATAAAGAGAGGGAAATATGTATTCCCCCCCCCCCCCCCAATATCCCCCTTGAAAAATGGGCCTTTAAACGGTAACTCCCAAAGAGTATATAAGACCAATACCCATATATTGATTAAAAAGTACAAACAAATATTGATTTTAATGAAAATATAAAAACATATACATGATCTAATCCAAAGAAAGGTCACAGTGGTAGGAAGATCCCTGTAGCATTGATACATATAATGACATACAAAATAAATAATTCAGCAGATAAACTAAGCCAGCATGTTTCACGGTAGGGCTATTCCGCTTCCTCAGGGCTTTACTGCCGCATGTGTTTCACGGATATCATAAGCATGGGGGAAAAACAAAGAACAAACATTGTTGGCTGTGTCCCAGCTAAGGGGAGGCCATAAAAAGTGTGCATCCAGTGCCGCCCACCCCTCCCCCTCCCCCTCCCCCTCCCCCTCCCCCTCCCTCCGCATGAAAAAAAAACCCCACCTGTCCTCTGAGTCCCAGCTCCTGTGTCTGCCTCCCGCGGCCGCCTCCCGCACTCATACAGTCCCCGGCGGCTTGCAATACATTGGCACTTATCGGCATTCGGCTCAAGTGGCACTCACTTAGGTAGCTGGGGCTGCTCTGTCACCCGCAGCCCCGCTGGTTGCCCTCAGCCTCTCGCTAATTCACTGACAGACTCTGAGTGAGAGCGCTCCAGCAGCTGCAAAGCCTCGTGGGACATGTAGTCTTTATCACCAGTGTCCCTATATCAATCCCTGGGGGCAGAGACTACACTCCCCTGCCTGCCCACAGGAGCAGATGGACAAGAGGCTGCGGGGGGAGCGAAGGGTCACTCCACATGGCAAGAGAACAGAGAAAATGTAAGTTTTTGCTCTATACATTTGAGAGTGTGAGGAAAACTCATGTGGTGAGTGTATATGTGATGGGGAAGCAGTGACACGTGTGCTTGGTGTGTTATGAAGATTGTATGACCAGTGTGAATTTGGGTACAGTATTTCCACTACAAAGGAAGATGAATTGAGAGATTTAAAACACATGAACTCTCTAATGGATTGAACTGTCTTTCCACTTTTGCTAAGTGTTACTGATTCTCACATCTTCTATCTATATTATACACTGGATCAGTGGATACAGTTAGAGCATTATTTAACACCATTGAAAAAAAAAATTAAAACTTTTTTTTTTGCATTTTATATTAGCTTTTCGTTGCTGCTATTTACCAATGTTATTACATGATTTGGGTAAATTTATAGAGTTAATGTTAACCACTTCTGGACTGGAAGGTTTTACCAACTGTTAGCTCGTTCACGTCAGGGGGCAGTTGCAAGATGATTTTGCATTTAGGTCCCGGACCTAAGACCCTTCAGTTCTGACTCCCTCGTGTAGTGAATTTTCCTTCTCTGGCCAGGAGATGTAAAAGCGTACAGCACTTAAGCTTGATGAGAATACATCTGATTTATTTCATTTCAGCTCACATATTTATGGGCCATTTGAGCGGGAAAAAACAGTTTAAACTGGTGTACAATCCATGGGTCAGTTTAACAATAGAATATATCTACTAAGAAAATACATGAAAAGGTTTTGTTGTCCCTAACACATTGATATAAATGTGAGACGTCTTGTGTTTGGAGTATCTTTTGTGGAAGGGCCGTCCCGTCTATGCTGAGCTGTCTGATGTGTTTATATGCAAATACTTGTCAATGCATTCAGGTGTCTGTAATTTATATGCAAAGTCTAACTGGTAAGTGTCCGGAAGGTATGAATGAGATGTGTTAATATGTCTGTAATTATCAATGTATGACTTATTAATGTAATTGCAAGAGACCATTTTCCATTGTAAGGTGGGCACTAGCTGAAATGTATTTCTCTGGTAATCGTGGGACATTAATATTTCATTAAGGCACATTGATACACTCTTTCAACCCAACCTTTGATCCCAACCTTATTCATAAGGGTGGGATCACCTAGAGACTGAGAATAGCACTATGTGCCCTCCTGGGTATGTTTTGCTGTGCTCTTGCTGTAAGTATATACAAGTCCTACACATAGATATGATATTAGGGATGCACTGAGCACAACAGCATAACATGATGATACCCACAATCACCCCCACTAAGGTCATTAGTATCCATTGGATACCTGGGATATATGTCCAACTATGAGTCCCTTAGGGAGCTGGACATTCTTGACATAACTGGGTTGCATTATTGTATGAGTGCACATCATATTATTGGTAACTGACTTGCACAGACGAGGTTCTAAACAGGTGACATTGTATTCTAAGGTGTATGTAGGCTGGCGACTTGGTTGTGTGCACATAGGGATATAACTTCTATTGCAGGTCATGTTGTAACATACCTCAGCGGAGGTGACATATCCTGTATCTACCTCTACCATAGTTTCTGTGAGTGAATATGAGGGTCTGTCACTACAATAAGCATATAGATTTGGATGAGTGTATACATCAGTTTCTTCCATACTTGATTCGGCCCACACCCCACTATAATAGACTTTTAAAACATTAACTGGGGTAGGAACAGCTAGCAGGCAGGTAGAGAACAAATCATTGAAATTGTAGTGATCAGAAAGGCAAAAATCAGAAGAGTTCAGTATGTTGGCAGCAATAAACATCCATATGTTATCCTTTGTGTCCAATAGGCTTGACTTCAACTGTAAAGTGGAGACATTAATGTCTTGTGTCTCTCTCACAAGGAAGGGGGTGAGGAAGGGCATAATGAGGAGAGGTTCTCCGGGTGGTGAGCACATGTTGCAAGTAATCAGACAGTGGCTACTAGTGTTGAGCTTGCTACAAAGAGTACCACTGCTGCACGAATGGGAAGTCTTCCAGGAGTAGGGGTGTCCGTTGGCACTGTACCAATGCGTCTGTCTGGATCCAACTGGAATTCGTCTGGTACTCGTCACAATCTTCGGTCTGCAGTCGTGGGATCCAGAGTTGGGGCTTCCTTCAGTCGCGATGCGTGGATCCCAACCTGGGAGTCATTTGTCAATACCGCTGTTCTGGTCACTGCTTGAACTGTCGCAGGAGGTCCGTAGGGTGGGTCTAGTGACTTCAGCTTATGGAGGGCCTTCACCAGGACTCTGTCTCCAGGCTTGAATGGGTGGGTCGGTGCACCTGTTGGCAAAGGAAACGAGAGCGAAATATCACCATAATCACTGTTTAATTTTTCAATTAATTTTGCCACATATTCCTCTTGCATCTGCTGCAGATCTCCAGGTATGAGAATTAATGGATTCATTGTCCATGGGGTTGGGAAGGGTCTCCCCATCAAAATTTCAAAGGGAGATAGCTTGGTTCTTGGGTCTGGAGTCATTCTGACTTCAGCGAGAATAGCAGGTAAGTACAGAGACAAGACCTTGGATAGCACAGAATACAAGATTTACAAGAATGGCAGGAGTATAGTGTGGCACTGGGCTTCAGGGCTCACAGGAAGGCAGGTCATTTTAAGACAGGAAGGATACTTAATGGAACTATCTGGGGAGAACACAGCATGTTCACACATGCAACAATGGTGCGGGCCCTTGGAAGGGTTGAGGTGCAAAGTCTAAGGAACTGCCTTGTCTTCTCCAAAGGTGGAGATGGGTTAACTTGCAGGCAGTTCCCAGGTTGCAGTCCTCTTACTCACCCAAGAAGGCAGCTACCTAGAACTAAAGGCCAATAGACAACTGAGAATCCCTTGCATGGCTAAGGTGCTGGGATCACTAAATAGTAGGGAGTAAAATTCAAGCTGTCTTGTGTACATGGACACACAGAGACACACAAAAAAGCTAGAAGTGAGTACCCATGCAAACAGAAATTTATAAGAGATGGTACAGTTGCCCAGTGACACTGACATATATTCATTATAATTCTTAGCACACTATCAGTGTAAAAATAGAGCAACAATTTATCCAATTCCATCCTATTCTTCCATCTCACAATATAATAAAAACTTTATAAGACAGGAGATGCTTAATTATCTAAGGCATAGAAACTCATTAATGCCAGAGCTCATATATGTCAAATTAGAACACACCAAATATCTGACACCCAATAAATAAGAACTTAGAAACTGCTACAAGCAGTACAACACCAATATTAGCTATATTGGGGGGGGGGGGGGGGTGAAGTCCATAAACATTTACATATGGAAACAGTCTAATAAACCAGAATTAAACAACTTGGAAACAATACTTCCATTGGTGAATTGTCTTTGAAGGCTGTGATCTGCCTCTGTTCTGAAAGTCCCAAATCAATAAAACCAGGGCATAGAATTTATCTGAGAAATAAGCATCAAAAAAATTTAGTAACAAAACATTATATTTTCCTCCTAAAAATAAACCAAAGGTTAGAGGAATTTAGCATACAGTAAGCATGTCAAACATTTTCCTTCCTAACAGTGCACTTCTCTAATACCAAAAACTGTTGACGTCAAATTAACTATCACCACGTGGATTTCTGTTTTTTTTTGTTATGGTATACCATAAATTTAAAGAAAAAAATTATTATTGTTCACCATGGTTAAAAAAATGAGCAGCTCAAAAATACACATTAGTAATTTCCCATTTGGCTACAAGAAATTATTCTTCACCATATTGCACCCATTTGGAACATTCTTCAAAAACTGTTTTTTTTCTACAAAAGCAAAAATTATAGTTAATACACATCTGTATATACAATTAACATATTCTTTTGTACTTTCCTCTTAAAATTTACTCGGCTCAGTCAATTTGGATGACAATACAGCTGTTTACACTCCCAAGCCTTGCAATTACCTGTGTCAAAGCAGGAAGGGGGGCCCATGGTGGGCTGAAAAGCACCACATTTTTTGTTTTAAAAAGTCAATAGTTACCTCAATTATAAAGTTCAAACTGCTCACAATTTAAGAATAGAAATACAATTTTAGTCCTTAAGGTCACACTTTACACACCAAATATATTTTCTTGCTTCTAAAAGTTGCCATGACCAGCATAGCACGGATTTGTTACCTTTAGTTGTACTTGTGGCAAAATCACATCACTTTAAAACATAAGTAATAAACACAAAACAAATCATTATGCAACCAGTATTCATTCAGTGTTATCAAATGCTTTGCTGATACAGCACTTTAGGAACATTATTAAAACTAACACAACATAACAATCCATGGATCTCACACACCTCTACACGACTAAGGTTGCCCATACACAATACAATTCTCATACAATTTTCTAAACTTAAATTTAATTTTTCCCTTGGGATTCTCCATACCTTGAGAATTGCCCATTATTCTAAACTCAGAATATGAAGTGAGATTAGCTGAGTTTGAAGGTTTATCTAGGGATGTTGATGTCAGTATTTTAGACTTTACTGGCAAACCTGTCCTCTTTTTCCCACAAATAGAGCCTACTTTTGCTGGTATTTGATCACCTCTGTGGTTTTTATTGTTTGCTCTATAAACAAAAAAATGTGACAATTTGGAAACAAAACAATATTTTTTACTTTCTGCTATAAAACATTCCCAATAAAAAAAAAAAAAAATAAAATCACATTTTTTAATAATTTTAGGTGAATTTGTATTCTGCTACTAATTTTTGGTAACAAAAATCCCAATAAGCGAATTTTGATTGGTTTGCACAAAAGTATCACATATACAAACTAGGGGAAATATTTATGTCATTTTCATTTATTTATTCTTTTACTAGTAATGGCGGCGACCTGCAATTTTTAGGGGACATTGCGGCGGACAGATCAGACCCCTAACTGACATTTTTTAACACTTTTGGGGGGACCAGTGACATTACTACAGTAATCAGTGCTAAAAATATGCACTGTAATAATGACACTGGCAGGGAGGGGATTAACCCAGAGGTGATTAATGGGTTAAGTTTGAGCCTAGGGGGTGTTTTCTAACTGTATGAGGGAGGGACTTGTGAAATGATTATAGAGACCTGTGATCCTATATAGGAGGATCACAGGTGCTCTGTGATCATTTCAGAGAGAACAACGGTCTGTTGTGTTTACAACAGCAGACCATCCTTCTCTCTCAGTGGGGAATGATCGCGGGTGCCCGGGGGCAATTGCGGCCACTGGCCCCATGGATTGGCATCCCCGCTGCCTAGTGGGGAACCCCCCAGGAGCGCTCCCGCGAACTGACGTGCCCATACAAAACAACAAAATATACAAGTAGGAACTTTGTACCCACTTTTAATGTACAGAGAAGAAGAGGTGAAGCTCTAAGAGGAAAAGGTAGATCCTAAAGAGGAAGCGGTGTGGTTTACAGATGACAGGACGGACCTGAAACAGGAAGGGGTGTGGCCTTGACAGGAAGGGTGGGTCATAGTTAAATTAGGGTGTGCACGAGTTTAGTCTTGCCTAGGGCAGCACAAAACCTAAATACACCACTGCTCTGGGGATGATCTTTCTCCCATGGGCCGGCAAATTTATACCTCACTTGATATTCCACTGGTACATCTCTGTATAATGTGTGGTCTAGTTAGAAGATGCATGAAATATATTTTAATTGAAATCCTCCAGAAAAATAATCTACTTTTGTTATCATGTACATTTAAGAGGCCCTGAAGATGTGGTCATTTCTGCAAAATGCATTGACCCAAGTTCCTCATCTTGACAAATTTCTTCATAAATTTTGGGCAAAATGTATTTTGCTACATGTCTTTGATAAAAAAAAAATGCCAACAAGTGTATATTGATTAGTTTGCATGATATATGCTGGAATTATTGTTTATTATTTTTTTTTTTAGTTACTAATGGCAGTGATCAGCAATTAATAACAGGACTGCAATAGTGTGGTGGACAATCTGACACTAACTGAAGCTGGGGGAAACTGACTAAATGCCACTGACATCACCAGTGACATTAATACAGTAATCAGTGATAATAATATGCACTGTCACCGTAAAAATGAAACTGGCTGGGAAGGGGTTACATGTGTGCCTAAGTGGGTAATTTGTGTAAAGTGTGCTGTTTTTACTAATCGATGCAAAGCAGGGATGAGAAACACAGAGATCGTTCCCTGCGTACAGAGCTCTGTGTTGAATGTTAACACAGAGCTCTGGGCTGTGAATGTACACAACTGATCAGTGGGTCCTGGCTGTGAATCTTTGGCCAGGACTTGCTGGCAGGCTCCCACTGTGTACAATCACAGTGGATGCAGGCAGGGAAGGTACACATGCGTGTGCACTTAGTCCGGGGGAAGGCAGCACAGTACATTGCGGGCAGGCGGTCATTAAGTGGTTAAAATTATAGCATTCAGCCAGCATTCTGAAAGCAGACCATGTACTGACATGCAGTTAGGCCCCCATTTATAACAGTGAGTGGATGTCATTGCCTTTTTATGCATTTTACAAGTCATACAGTACATAGGGACTTACAGGATGTTCTGTGGAAGACCAATCACATGGCTTCAACTTCATTTAATGCAGAGTCCAGAAGCAGTTAAAGTGCTAAACATATTTGTAAAGGACGGCACTGTGACTTATAAATGTGCCTTATTTTTAAATGTGGCAAAACATGCAAGTAGCACACAAAGCAACAGTCCCCAGCTCACTGTTGCTAAACTTTTCCTCATTACTGACTTACCATGCCTTGTTCTGCACTGTGTCTCTTTGTGTAGGTGGCCACCTGGATAGAGGCAGGACTATGCTTCCTTTTGTTAGAATTCCACCCCTTATGACTGATGTTGTAAATAAGAAGCAGCAGGAGAGGTGGCAGAAGGACAGACCCACAGAATGAATAAAGCAGAAGCAGGCAGATCCGTCCACTGCAGGTCCTATGTACAGCTTCCTCTCCAGCATGGAGAACAGTGAGCAGCACAGTAGTCACATCACTAAATCTCAAGCAAAATCTGGCGAGTCAGAGACAGCAGTGCCTTAGATGATATCACACTGCACATATACAGCTATGAGTATTCAGAACAGGTATGCCTGAACAAAATAAGTTCACGTTTACTATTTCTGGTTCCCTGTGGGATTGCGAATTTTCACTTTTTAAGTTCAGAACTACCTCATTATTGAATTAAAGTGTTTGTAACCCTAAAATATATATATATATATATATATATATATATATATATATATATATGATCCTGTTCCTATAAATCATGTTATACAGCACAGTGCTTGTGCTGTGTCACTTGGCCCTCTTTATCACCTAAAAAACTTGGCTGATCCTGCCAGTTTCTACCCTCCCCCCTGTACACTCACCACGGTCAATCATGGCTGCTGAGCCCTGACACCATGGTCAGTGTATGTGCCTCCGTCACCAACATCTCTCCTGTCTGCTCCCGAAGTCCTCCTCCCCTCCCTTCCCTGCCTGTCAGCTTGTGTGTGTGAGCCGTGTCCTCCCCTCACCTGCTGCTATACAATGCTATACAATGTAAAAAAACTATATGTCCTTTGTAGAATTCTCTCTATTATTACCTGTTATATTGCTCAGTGCTTTTGTTTTATGTTTACATATTTAAATGACACAGCACAATACCTTATTAAAGACCGCCGCTGAGTGGTCACGTGACTTCCCGAGGCTCTCCTCCTCTCTCCCGGCTGATGTCAGAGAGAACCTCAGCCCCTCCCTCTGCAGTCCCTGGAGTGGGGCAGGAGAGCCCCGGGACATCAGCTGACTGCACAGCGGCGCTTCAAAAAAGGTATTGTGCTGCATCATTTTTATAAAACAAAGGCACTGAGCAATATAACAGGTTATAATTGAGGGGATTCTACTAGGGACCCATAATGAATTAACAACTACTTTAATGTTGATTTTTTTTTCTCATTCCAGAGAAAGGAGAGTCCTTTAAACGTCTTCTTGCCCAGCTGAAGATGAAAAACTATTTTGTTTCAAAGCTGTCATTAAGGGACATTCTAGAAGTTAGGCCAGAGATCCATAAGGACAATAAACCAAAGAAAATAGAAGATGTACCCTGGTGTACTCTGAGGAAGATCATGGCTCTGGACAGCACGGCAAGGTACACTCAGCTCGATACAGATTTGTCTGATCTGGACAGAGATGAAGATGATTTTTTTGGTATTGATAAAGATACAGAAAATGCACCTTTCATTCACCCCCTGGATGTCCTGTGTGTTCTCCTGCATTGTTCAGATCATTTTCTACAGCAAGAAATTGTAACCAAAATGGCCATGTGTCAATTTTCTGTCCCTCTACTGCTCTCCCCAGCTATTGATGGGTCGCAATGCACATTCATGCTGTGGGCAATGAGGGACATTGTGAAAAAGTGGAGACCTCAGTCTCTAGCTGACAGTAAAGGGTTCAGAGAAGAAAATGTGGTGAATATTTCCATGCCAATCCTTTCCTTTGTAAGATTGGGGAAAACCAAGTTGTCAAAAACTAAAATCTTAAATCAAGTTCTAAATCCAGTTCAGCAGAATCACAACTTCTTTATACATGACAATGTGGATGGCGGCAACCTTGAGAGAAAAATATCTGAGGGACTTGTGGAAATGTCCTGGTATTTTCCCTCTGGTAAATCTGATGTTTTTCCAGAACCCTTTTCAGTTACCAACCTACGTGGAGACCTGGAGCCCAGCTGGGACCAGTTCACATTCCTAGCAGAAGTTTCATCAGCTGTATTTATATTTATTGAGACAATCGATGAGAGGGAATTTCAGCTGTTATCAAAATGCAGTCAGAGTGACACCAAGTTTTGTGTAGTTGTTACTCCGGTTTCAGGAAAAGATATTGACAAAAAGACGCAAAAACATCTACGGGACCTTCTTCCAGTATTAAGAATTGACAGAGAAAATGTTATCCTGAAGAAGAGGACAGAAAATGATGTTGTGTTAACTAACAAAATCAAACTGAAAATTAAACAAATTATAGAGAGCACCTGCAAATCTACAAAACTGAAAGATTTACCAAAATATATCAGTGGGCATCCTTTTGTGACAGATGAAAGCACTGATGAATGCCAGAAAGGAAGAGACCATGCAAATAAAATCACTCGAGAAATAAAAGATGTGGCAGAGTATAAAATGACAACTATGAAATTACAAGGACATCTTTGGAAACAATTGTCCGAAATAGATAAAGAACTTTGTAGAATGAAAAACCAAGGAGAACACGACGCAGACACGCATCAGTCTTATCTCTTAGAACAGCGTAATTCCCTTCATGCAAAACAATCTGAACATAAAGTTCCCAAGGGTATAGGGCTTTTTACCCAAGCTTTAACTGATTTGTCTCAAAAAGAGAGGCAATATTTTCTAAAATGGATGAAATTTAACCTTGATGCAATTGCTAGAGACAATTTGTCTAACCTGCAGGCAAACTACAAGGAGAAATGTAATAATCTGGCCCAAAACAAAAAAGAACTTAGGGACTTAGATCAGAAAATCTCTGCTAGCTGTTTAGGAGTGGAGCACTTTCTACGTGAAATGGGCCAGTTTTATGAAGCTGAATGCTCCATAGCAAAAGATACAGGAGTTGGCCAAAACAAGAAGAAATTTGCTGACCTTCCAAGAATAGCTGCTGATCTTCTTTTGGATGGGTTTCCATTAGAGCTGATTGATGGTGATGCCTCCAACATTCCCTTGCAATGGATAACAGATGTCCTTAATGAGCTAGACAAGAAAACAGGGGGACATTGCAGACTGAGAGTAATAACTGTCCTGGGAGTGCAGAGTACAGGAAAATCCACCCTCCTCAACACCATGTTCGGTCTGCAGTTTCCGGTGGCCAGTGGAAGATGCACACGAGGAGCCTTCATGACTCTTCTTAATGTGAAAGAAGACTTTCAGGAAAAGCTGGGCTGTCAGTTCATCCTGGTAATCGATACTGAAGGGTTGAAAGCTCCAGAGTTGGCCTCTTTGGAGGGTAGCTATGAACATGACAATGAACTAGCCACATTTGTGGTGGGATTGAGTGATATTACCATAGTCAATATGGCCATGGAAAACACAGAAGAAATGAAGGACGTTTTACAGATCGTGGTCCATGCTTTTCTTAGGATGAAAGAAATAGGAATGAAACACAACTGCCAGCTCTTACATCAGAATGTCAGTGATGTATCTGCTAATGATCAGAACATGAGACATAGGAAGTTACTACTAGAACAGCTAAATGAAATGACAAAGGTAGCTGCTAAAATGGAGAAAAAATATGGGATATCAAATTTCAATGATGTGATGACGTATGATTTAAATAAAGACAACTGGTACATATCTGGCCTGTGGCAGGGAGACCCACCAATGGCTCCAGTAAATCTTGGCTACAGCTCAAATGTACATGAGCTTAAAATGTATTTGTTTGAATTTATGGAAGCTCAGAAATCGAATAACAACACTTTAAATATATCTGAATTTATTACCTGGATAGAAAGTTTATGGAGATCGGTCAAACATGAGAAATTCATCTTCAGTTTTAGAAACAGCCTGGTGGCCAAAGCCTACAATAAATTATCAGTACAGTACTCCTCATGGGAATGGGATTTCTGTAAAACAATTCACAACTGGGTGATCAGTGAAGAAAATAACATTAGAAATCAGTTTGAAGAGTTACGTGAAAGTAACACAGAAGAGTTGCAGAGAATTCTTCTGGAAGAAGAAAATAAAATGATCGCATCACTAGAAAAATATTTTGAAAACACTGAAAATACTAATCTCATTGAAAGACACAGAGAAGATTTCAAATTAAGTATAAAGAGCCTAAGAACAAAACTTGAAATAAATGCTCTTAGCAAGTGCCATGAGGCTGTACGCATCCAGAAGGTGAAAATTAAAATCCAGGACATTCAAAGAACGTCCCAGACATTGATTGAAAATGAAATAACAAATCTTCTGCAAAGATATAGACTGAATAATCGTGAAGTAAGTGAACAAGAAATTCAAGAGGAATTTAATTTGGTGTGGAAGAACACTTCCGATTTACAGTTGGAACAACTTAAGAGATGTAATGTGGATCATTCTATCCTCCTCCTTCTCCAAAATGACATGAGCAGTAAAGGACCTCAAATAAACGAAAAGTTAATCAAGGTTAAAAGTTTAAGTGAATATGCAAAGAAAGGTTTTACAATGGATATACTGTACATTGATCTGGCATGGACCTCATTTCCACAAAAATCAATTTTTGTTCAGCAAGAACTTAATGGCAAGATTGGCGCTCTAGCTAAGTCCATCATTGAAATGAGTGACAAGTATGTAAAAGAGAAGATTTCTTCCTCGGGGGATTACAATGAAATATATTCTAAAGAACTTCTGTACAAGATCAATACACAGCTAAACAGTAAAGATGTAAAAAAGTTTCACTTTACTTCGGAGTTTGAGCTGGATCTCAAACTTTCCATTTTTGGAAAAGCATCTCAAGCCTTCCAGATGCTACATGACAAGTTTATTCAAGAGAATGACCCTAAACTTTGCCTTGAAAAACTAAAAGTTCAATACTTGGCTACATTTCGCAGTATGTTCCAGGAGATAGAACCAAGCAGAGCTAATCGTTTTTGTGAGCTCTGCTTGAAACCAGCAATATTAGATTATCTTTTTAAACATCTTGGACAAAAAATAGTGGATGAGATTTTAGGCGATCAAGAAACTTTCACATTTAGCAGCAGAAGTTGTTTCCAGGGTACTGTTTTGGAGGAGCTGCTAGAAGAAATGTCATTCCAAAAATATGATGAATACATCAATTCTTATGAAAATTTTGTAAACACATGGATCTCAACCCACATCACAAGCAAATACTGCAATTCGCCCACTTTAGAAACCTTGCAGGAACATATTCTGTCATCTATTAATAAGAAAATAACAACAGTCCTTAAAAATGAAAGATGCCGGAAAAGTCAAACTGTGCCAAGTTTTTTGGAGAATTTCTGTGAACTCTTAAAAAAAGATTTAGTGATTTCACAGGAAGAGATGAAAGTCATCACATTTCACTACACAGGGAATGTTGAGAAGTTTTCATTCGAAATTGAACACTACCTCAAGGAAACACAAAGACAAATCCAATTAGAACTTAAATCCATGACTCTGAGTTCTATACTTCACTCAGTCACTGTGAAACCTAAGGATGAATTGGTCAGGAAGGTGGTTGGTTGTAGAAAGCAGTGTCCCTTCTGCAAAGTTCCCTGTGAGCTCAGTGGTGAAGACCATAGGATGCATGGAGCATCTATGCACAGGTCCCAAGGGTTGGGAAACTACAGGTGGGATGAAGATAAGACCCTCATTGTTAGCATCTGTTCCACTCATGTTGTAGCTAACTGTACATTTAGAAGTGTAGACACAGAATGGACATGGCATCCATGCAAAGAATATAGCGGAATATATCCAGATTGGAATATTCAGCCCGATGCCAGTATTGAGAGCTCAGATTACTGGAAGTATGTCTTTGTGAAGTTTAATAAAAACTTTGCAGAACTGTATGATGCAGAACCAGCTGAGCTTCCAGAAATCTGGAGACAAATAACCAAAGAGCAAGCTCTTCGCAGCTTGAAGAAAGAATTTAACATTTCAAGCTTCTCTACAAAATTTGTGGTGGTGTAGTGGTGTAGGAGAACAGAAGCATCACATCAGAGGTTTTAGAGTCCGAAAATATTTATTATCTTAAAAATCCAAGAGAGCAATCTAACACAATATGGGGGCTATAAAGTACACCCTTGTTCAGTGCAAAAATTGCTGTTAATGGAAAGGTGTACTCAAATAGATTTTGAAATGGTGACGTAAATTAAATTTGTAATAATATGAAGCTTTCTCAAGCATGCAACTTGCCAGTCGTGTTTTATTTTGTATAGTTTGAGTAGAGATAAAATCCCTGTCAGGTTTTTACTTTCAATTTTAAAGATTTGTTCTTAATTACTGTCCTGACGACAATGAACTCACCAAACAGGGAATGAGGAAAAAACGCAGAAAAAAATGTATGAATTGAAATTGAAGCTTTTTCCTTACTTTCCGTCTGAGATTTTCTCGAAGGGAGCTCCAGATAGCAGTGAAAACCCGAAAGAATTCTAATCATTCCCCACCATATCCAAACTGGAAATACGATATTTGACTGGGCATTCAGTTTAACTCCAGAGCTTCCTAATCTACATGAATCCACCATATCATCATGAATGAGAAGCTCAAGGTTCAGTTCAAACAAAGATTCAGATCCCACTTTGGCCGTTGGGGCATTAGTTTGAAAGGCAGACTTTTTTTTCCATGGGAGCCAAAAATCATATAAAGTAGCAGTATTTCTTCTGCTACCATATATGATAACTTCCTTCCTGTAAATGGTCAAACCGCTGAAAAAATAAAAAAAAATAACACATGCACGACAATAGCATAATGTGCTAATATGCATCGTATACTAGCACATTATAAAAATACTTACCTTACAACAAAACCCCCGCAGAGGCACCTGGTCACCGCTGAGGGAGCTGACATGTTTCCCCCGGCGTTTCTTCCAGATTTGCAGGCTCCGTCGCTGTAAGTGACCGGAGCAGCGATGAAGTCACTACCGCACGCAAGCGCGGGAGCCCTCCGTTCCGGCAAGGAGCTCTGAAGTTCAGAGCCCATGCGCTGCTGATGTCAGCAGCTGCATGCAGGGTGAACATCTCCTGAACTGTGCAGGTTTAGGAGATATTCATGTTACCTACAAGTAAGCCGTATTTTAGGCTTAGCTGTGGGTAAAAATCACCTAGCAGGGTATACAACCGCTTTGGGGAGGAGGCAGGTGCCATGTCCTTAGCAACCAGTGACAATACCCAGTCCCATACATTTACTGGCTGGAAATCCCCAGCAATATAAACAAGGGGGCAGGGATAGTGCTGACATCACTCACCAAATGTCACCCAGGAGAACCGCCCCTTTGTTCACATTTAACGTAGCGGCCTGGGAGAGGTCATTCAGCGAGAGTGAGCCAGGTTGATGAGAATCTTTCATCATGATTAATGTACATATGCATCACTGGATGCCATGATTGGCAATGAATTTACATCTTGGAATTTTTTTTAATTATTATTATTATTGTTATTATTATTATTAAAGGGCTTGCCAAAAAGTCTGTGAATCTTTTTGCTGTTTGCACTTTTTTGTGAATGAGTAGGGGGGAAGTATTTAGGGGCTGGACTTAAACTGAGCCTGGGTTGTGTGGAAAAGTTTTTTGTCCACATCAATATCATCAACAAGATATCCCCCAATTAACATCTATAGCAGACCCTCATCTAGGATAAGTTTTTCATTTAGAGAAAGGAAATCCCCACCTGCTTTTTTTTTACGAACAGAAGTAAAGCAGTTGGGAACTGTCTCATTTGCCAACAATTTAAACAATATTTTTCTTCCGTTATATTTAATTTGTTCAATAAGTATTTTTTAAAAATGGTAATTTTTTTTGTTTGGTACATGTTCCCCAGGGCAGCCCCCAGCCCCCATGCTATTTGTTTAACAATTCCTCATCTATTAGCCTAGAAAATAATAATTACAGGCAGTCCCCCCCGGGTTACAAACATCCGACTTACAAACGACTCCTACTTACAAACGGAGGGAGACAAAAGGAAGTGAGGAGAAATCTCCCCCTAGGAAGGGAAATTCACTCCTGTAAGAGTTCTCATTGGAAATAGGTGTCTCCACTGAAGCTTTATCAATAATCCTTGTTTCCACAACAACCCAACATTTTCAAAATCTATTTGTCACAGGGACAGAAAGTGAGGTGAAATCTTCTGAACAGGGGTACAGACAGCAAAACAAACAGGGGTGTTAACCCTTCCCTATGCTATCCAAAAAACGTAAAAAAAAAAAATTTTGACTGGAGCTACACTTACAAAATGTATCTGTTCCGACTTACAAACAAATTTGACTTAAGAATAGAGTTGAGCAGACACCTGGATTTCCGTGTTCGACGGGTTCGGCCGAACTTTAAAAAAAAGTCCGGGTCCGTGTCCCGGACTTTTGCCGAACTTTTCCCGGACACCGAACCCCATTGAAGTCAATGGGGACCCGAACTTTCAGGCACTAAAATGGCTCTAAAACACCAATGGAAAGGGCTAGAGTGCTGCAAATGGCAGCAAAACGTAGTTAAGAGCATGGCAAGTGCTCTGCAAACAAATGTGGATAGGGAAATAACTTAAAACAACAAAAAAAAAACAGAAAAATAAAACAATGTTCTTCATCTATGAAGGACGAGGCCCATATGGAGTAGGAGGGAGGTTGAGGTGGTGGTGGATGTGGCGGTGTCATAGGCGTGTGCACAGGGTGTGCCGGGTGTACCTGGGCACACCCTAATCACCTAGGGCACATAGCATTATCGCTCTGTTTGCCAGTGAGGAGATGGGAAAGATCTCCCTCGGACCTGCTCTGCTCCATTTCTCGGTGGAGGAGGACCAGGGAAGGATTAAGAGCATCATGGGCTTGGTGCTGAGGATTTTGAAGGGCCTTAAGGGCCGTGCCTTGGCATGCACCCAGAGGAGGAAGGGTGCAGCCATGCATGCCTAATTCAACATGGGATGCTGTCTCTGAAGCCCATAAACACATCCATGCATCGGCAACTGTCCCTCCTTGTCCGGCCTTCGCGCTGTGTGGGGAGGTTCTGAGGGTGCTGCCTGGGGAAGCGAGCATAGAAGCCAGACTTCTGTGTTTACAAGTGACAGAAGAGCGGTAACAGTGAATATGGCCAACCCGGGGCCTATATAAAAGGTAGGGGCCTGGAGCTGCAGCTCCAATAGCCCCTACGTTAATCTGGCCCTGAGGAGGAGGACGAAGTAGCCAACACTGCTTTTTTCACAAATTTAAATGAGGGTACACCCCAAAAGAGTGAGAAAGAGCAAAAATGGAACAATGGGTGGGTAAAGTCGGTATCCATTGCTATTCTGCACAAGGTACGGAAAAGTCCCGTGGGATCCATGCCTGGTTCATTTTAATGAACGTGAGCTTGTCCACATTGTCTCTGGACAGGCGGCTGCGCTTGTCTGTTATAACGCCCCCAGCCGTGCTAAATACCCGTTCAGATAATACACTGGCTGCAGGGCACGCCAGCACCTCCAAGGCGTAAAGGGCAAGCTCAGGCCATGTGCCCAACTTGGAGACCCAGAAGTTGAAGGGGGCAGACCCCTCATTCAGTACGTCTAGGCGTGTGCACACATACTGCTCCACCATGTTGGTAAAATGCTGCCTCCTGCTAAGATGTTCCATCTGAGCTGCTGGTGCTGCTGTTTGTTGTGGCGTGCTGACAAAGCTTTTCCACATTTCGGCCATGCTAACCCTGCCTTCTGAGGTGCTGGCGGTGCCCTGGAGGACCTCCTCCTCTGCCTTGTGCTTCCACTGTGGCCCCGCTGTCAGATGGGAATGCCAGCAGCATCGCGTCTACCAGCGTGCGCTTGTACTCGCGCATCTTGCGATCGCGCTCCAGTGAGTGAATTAAGGACGGTATGTTGTCCTTGTAACGGGGATCCAGCAGCGTGACCACCCAGTAATCAGCATAAGTTAGAATGTAGGCAACTCGGCGGTCGTTGTGGAGACACTGCAGCATGTAATCGCTCATGTGTGCCAGGCTGCCCAGAGGCAACGAAAGGCTGTCCTCTGTGAGAGGTGTATCATCCGTGTCCTCTGTATCCCCCCAGCCACGCACCAGTTCCATCTCCTCCTCCAGCTCCTCATCCTCCTCATCCTCCAGAACTGTGCCCCTGCTGGACAATTGTGTCCCTGGCGTTTGTGTGTGCAGGAACCCACCCTCGGAGCCCCTTGCGAATGACTGCCCTGAAAGCCTTGGAAATGTTACCTCTTCATCCTCCTCCTCCTCCTCCTCATCCTGTGCCACATCCTCTTCCATCATCGCCCGAATTGTTTTTTCAAGGAGGCATAGAAGTGGGATAGTTAAGCTGAGAACGGCGTCATCGCCACTGGCCATGTTGGTGGAGTACTCAAAACAGCGCAACAAGGCACACAGATCTCGCATGGAGGCCCAGTTATTGGTGGTGAAGTGGTGCTGTTCTGCAGAGCGACTCACGCGTGCGTGCTGCAGCTGAAACTCCACTATGGCCTGCTGCTGCTCGCACAGTCTTTGCAGCATGTGCAAGGTGGAGTTCCACCTTGTGGGCACGTCACATATGAGTCGGTGAGCGGGAAGGCCGAAGTTACGCTGCAGCGCTGACAGGCGAGCAGCAGCAGGGTGAGAACGCCGAAAGTGCGCACAGACGGCCCGCACTTTCTGCAGCAGCTCTGACATATCGGGGTAGTTTTTAAGGAACCTCTGCACAACCAAATTCAGCACATGCGCCAGGCAAGGGATGTGCGTCAAACCGGCTAGGCCCAGAGCTGCTATGAGATTTCGCCCGTTATCGCACACCACCAGGCCAGGCTTGAGGCTCGCTGGCAGCAACCACTCATTTGTCTGCTGTTCCATGATCCTCCACAACTCCTGCGTGGTGTGTGGTTTGTCCCCCAAACAGGCAAGTTGTAAAACTGCCTGCTGGCTTTTACCCCTGGCCGTGCTGAAGTTGGTGGTGAAGGTGTTACGCTGTCCGGATGAGGAGGCGGTAGAGGATGAGGAAGCAGAGTAGGAGGAGTTAGGAACAGGAGGCAAACTGAAGCGCCCTGCAATCCTCGGTGGTGGAAGGACATGCGCCAAATTGCTATCCGCCTCAGGCCCATCCGCCACTACATTTACCCAGTGTGCCGTTAGGGAGATATAACGCCCCTGACCATGCTTACTGGTCCACGTATCGGTAGTTAGGTGGACCTTGGCACAGATGGCGTTGCGCAGTGCACACCTGATTTTTTCCCCCACTTGGTTGTGCAGGGATAGGATGGCTTGCCTGGAAAAGTAGTGGCGGCTGGGCACGACGTACTGTGGGACAGCCACCGACATAAGGTTTTTAAAACTGTGCGTCTCCACCAGACGGAATGACAGCATTTCAAAGGCCAATAATTTTGAAATGCTGGCATTCAGGGCCAGGGATCGCGGGTGGGTAGGGGGTTACTTCCTCTTCCTCTCAAGTGTTTGGGAGATGGAAAGCTGAACACTTCCACGGGACATTGTGGAGATGGTCGTTGGTGACCCAGGTGGTGGTGTTGCTGACAGATCGTCTGTTTGCGGGGTGGCAGGTGCCGGTATCACTACAGATGTGGCTGGAGCGGCCGAGACTGCAGCAGAAGAGGAAGCAGGATGAGCCAGAGACGTTTCTTGGTTTTGAAGGTGTGTACTCCACTGCAGCTCGTGCTTTGCACTTAGATGCCTGATCATGCAGGTTGTGCTCAGGTTGAGAAGGTTTATGCCTCGCTTCAGGCTCTGATTGCACAGGGTGCAAACCACTCGTGTCCTGTCATCAGCACATTTTCTAAAGAACTTCCACGCTAGAGAACTCCTTTGAGCTGACTTTGCTGCGCTCGTTCCCTTGCTGCGTTGGGCAGTAGCGGGCGTAGTGTCTAGGGCACGGCCGCTCCGCTTCTGCACCCTGCTCCCTCTTCTGCTGTGCTGGTGGCTCTGTGCGACCACCGCCTCTTCCTCCAAACTACTCAGGTCACCTGCATGACACAAAAAGATTGTGTTCACTGCACCCCACAAAGATTTTGTTCACTGCACCCCACAAAGATTGTGTTCTCTGCACCCCAAAAGGATTTTGTTCCTTGCACCCCACAAAGATTGTGTTCACTGCACCCCAACAGGATTTTGTTCACTGCACCCCACAAAGATTGTGTTCACTGCACCCCAACAGGATTTTGTTCACTGCACCCCACAAAGATTGTGTTCACTGCACCCAAAAAAGATTGTGTTCACTGCACCCCACAAAGATTGTGTTCACTGCACCCCACAAAGATTGTGTTCACTGCACCCCAAAAGGATTTTGTTCACTGCACCCCAAAAAGATTGTGTTCACTGCACCCCACAAAGATTGTGTTAACTGCACCCCAAAAGGATTTCGTTCACTGCACCCCAAAAAGATTGTGTTCACTGCATCACACAAAGATTGTGTTCACTGCACCCCAAAAAGATTTTGTTCACTGCACCCCAAAAAGATTGTGTTCACTGCACCCCACAAAGATTTTGTTCACTGCACCCCACAAAGATTGTGTTCTCTGCACCCCAAAAGGATTTTGTTCCTTGCACCCCACAAAGATTGTGTTCACTGCACCCCACAAATTTTGTATTCACTGCACCCGAAAGGATTTTGTTCACTGCACCCCAAAAAGATTGTGTTCACTGCACCCCACAAAGATTGTGTTCATTGTACCCCACAAAGATTGTGTTTACTGCACCCAAAAAAGATTGTGTTCACTGCACCCCACAAAGATTGTGTTCACTGCACCCCAAAAGGATTTTGTTCACTGCACCCCAAAAAGATTGTGTTCACTGCACCCCAAAAGGATTTTGTTCACTGCACCCCACAAATATTGTGTTCACTGCACCCCACAAAGATTGTGTTCACTGCACCCCACAAAGATTGTGTTCACTGCACCCAAAAAAGATTGTGTTCACTGCACCCCACAAAGATTGTGTTCACTGCACCCCAAAAGGATTTTGTTCACTGCACCCCACAAAGATTGTGTTCACTGCACCCCAAAAGGATTTTGTTCACTGCACCCCAAAAAGATGGTGTTCTCTGCACCCCACAAAGATTGTGTTCACTGCACCCCAAAAGGATTTTGTTCACTGCACCCCAAAAAGATTGTGTTCACTGCACCCCACAAAGATTGTGTTCACTGCACCCCAAAAGGATTTCGTTCACTGCACCCCAAAAAGATTGTGTTCACTGCACCAAGATTGTGTTCACTGCACCCCAAAAAGATTGTGTTCACTGCAGCCCACACACAGCAAAATGGATGTGGATCACTGACACCTGCCTATCTCCTATCCCACACCACACAGCAATATCGATTGTAGTTTGTAGAACACACTTTCCCTAAAATTCAGCAGACTCTATCCCTAATAGTGATGTCGCGAACCTAAAATTCGGCGTTCGCGAACGGCGAACGCGAACATCGGCAAATGTTCGCGAACCGGCGAACCGGGCGAACCGCCATTGAGTTCAATAGGCAGGCGAATTTTAAAACACACAGGGACTCTTTCTGGCCACAATAGTGATGGAAAAGTTGTTTCAAGGGGACTAACACCTGGACTGTGGCATGCCAGAGGGGGATCCATGGCAAAACTCCCATGGAAAATTACGTAGTTGACGCAGAGTCGGGTTTTGATCCATAAAGGGCAAAAATCACCTAACATTCCTAAATTGTTTGGAATAACGTGCTTTAAAACATCCAGTGTGTGAATACGATCAGGTATGATGTTTTATCGGTCAAGTAGTGTAATGGTTACGCCCGCTTCACAGTGACAGACCAAACTCTGACAGACCAAACTCCCCGTTTAACAACAGTCAGTCAGTCAATTTGCACAACCGCAAACTCCCCATTTGCACAAGGTTGGATACCAAGCTAGCCATGTCCCGTTCCTTGTCCTCACTGACATCATTGAAGGTCTCTTCCTCCACCCAGCCACGTACAACACCAAGGGTCCCCGAAAGGTGAGAACAAGCCCCCTGGGACACCTGCTGTGGCTGGTATTCCACCTCCTCAAAGCCACCTTCCTCCTCTGACTTCTCTTCTTCAGACTCCTCTCTCTGCGTTGCCACAGGTCCAGCAATTGACAACGACAAGGCTGCTTCTGGTGGTGATGGGGACCACAACTCTTCCTCGTCATGCTCATCCTGATCCAGTACTCTTCGCAGGGCACGCTCCAGAAAAAACGCTTATGGGATGAGGTCGATGATGTTGCCTTGGGTTCGACTGACCACCAGGGTTGTCACCTCCGCAAAAGGACGCATGAGCCTACAGCCATTGTTCATGAGCATTCAGTAACGCGGCCAAAAAATACCCAGCTCCGCAGAAAGAATGAAAGAAAATGAATGTTTTTTCTATGAAAAATTATCATGCTGATCGCTTTTGGTCTGTTCACAATGAAGCAACAACCTTATCATCTGGGGTGTGCCAACACACTCCTAGAGGTGATCGCTTCATTGTGATACGCAAGCCCCTTCACCACGACAAGGTAACGATCACAAAGGGGAATTGACACATGTATGTGCCTTTTTTTTTGTTTTTTGTTCTTTTGCAGCCACAGTGTAGCACCAGAGGCCAGAAAAATTAGGCATGTACACATGCATGAAAAAGTAGCTATTGTTGCAGCCGCTGCTGTAGCAGCGGCCTGAATAATTGAGGTTTTCAAGGCAGAAAGTGCACTTAAACATTGCGGCTTGAACCGTAGTTGGTGGCGGAGACGTCACGTAAGTCATCCGGCATGCAGAGAATGATTAAAGACAGCAGCGCGTGTACCATTTTTAGGCCAAGGCATCTCAGTCATCACCAGGCCTTTTTTAGTCAAATGCATCCCCCACTGTCAGTCCCTTCGGGATCCATGCCTCATTCATCTTAATAAACGTGAGGTAATCAAGACTTTTTTGACCTAGGCGACTTCTCTTCTCAGTGACAATACCTCCTGCTGCGCTGAAGGTCCTTTCTGACAGCACACTTGAAGCGGGGCAGGCCAGAAGTTCAATGGCAAATTGGGATAGATCAGGCCACAGGTCAAGCCTGCACACCCAGTAGTCAAGGGGTTCATCGCTCCTCAGTGTGTCGATATCTGCAGTTAAGGCAAGGTAGTCTGCTACCTGTCGGTCGAGTCGTTCTCTGAGGGTGGACCCCGAAGGGCTGTGGCGATGCATAGGACTAAAAAAGCTCTGCATGTCCTCCATCAACAAGACGTCTGTAAAGCGTCCTGTCCTTGCCGGCGTGGTTGTGGTGGTAGGAGGAGGATTACTTTCACCTCTTCCCCTGTTGGATTCCCGTTGTGCTGTGACATCACCCTTATATGCTGTGTAAAGCATACTTTTTAACTTATTTTGTAGCTGCTGCATCCTTTGCGACTGCCGGTAATTGGGTAACATATCACAGACTTTCTGCTTATACCGGGGGTCTAGTAGCGTGGCCACCCAGTACAGGTCGTTCTCCTTCAGCCTTTTTATATGAGGGTCCCTCAACAGGCATGACAGCATGAAAGACCCCATTTGCACAAGGTTGGATGCCGAGCTACTCATGTCCAATTCCTCGTCCTCACTGATGTCATTGAAGGTGTGTTCTTCCCCCCAGCCACGTACAACACCCCAGGTACCAGATAGGTGACAACGAGCACCCTGGGATGCCTGCTGTGGTTGGTGTTCCTCCTCCTCAAAGCCACATTCCTCCTCTGACTCCTCTTCCTCACACTCCTCTTCCAGTGTTGCCGCAGGTCCAGCAATCGATGGTAAGGCTGTTTCTGGTGGTGGTGATGGTGACCACAACTCTTCCTCTTCCTCTTCACGCTCATCTATAGCCTGATCCAGCACTCTTCGCAGGGCACGCTCCAGGAAAAAAACATATGGGATGATGTCGCTGATGGTGCCTTCGGTGCGACTCACTAGGTTTGTCACCTCCTCAAAAGGACGCATGAGCCTACAGGCATTGCGCATGAGCGTCCAGTAACGTGGCAAAAAAATACCCAGCTCCGCAGAGGCTGTCCTAGCACCCCGGTCATACAAATACTCGTTGACCGCTTTTTCTTGTTGGAGCAGGCGGTCGAACATTAGCAGTGTTGAATTCCAACGTGTCGGGCTGTCGCAAATCAAGCGCCTCACTGGCATGTTGTTTCGCCGCTGAATATCTGCAAAGTGCGCCATGGCCGTGTAGGAACGCCTGAAATGGCCACACACCTTCCTGGCCTGCTTGAGGACATCCTGTAAGCATGGGCACAAAACGTTGCACAATCAGATTCAACACATGTGCCATGCACGGCACATGTGTCAACTTGCCCAAATTCAATGCCGCCAACAAATTGCTGCCGTTGTCACACACCACTTTGCCGATCTCCAGTTGGTGCGGGGTCAGCCACTGATCCACCTGTGCGTTCAGGGCGGACAGTAGTGCTGGTCCGGTGTGACTCTCTGCTTTCAGGCAAGTCAACCCCAAGACAGCGTGACACTGTCGTATCCGGCATGTGGAATAGCCCCTGGGGAGCTGGGGGGGTGCAGTTGGTGTGGACAAGACGCAACACCAGAAGAGGACTCAGCCGAGGAGGTTAGCAAAGAGGATGGAGTAGGAGGAGTAGAGGAGGTGGCAGCAGGCCTGCCTGCAAGTCGTGGCGGTGTCACCAACTCCTCTGCAGCAGAGCCACGCATTCCATGCTTGGCAGTCGCCAGCAGGTTTACCCAATGCGCAGTGTAAGTTATATACCTGCCCTGACCGTGCTTTGCAGACCAGCTATCAGTGGTCAGATGGACCCTTGACCCAACACTGTGTGCCAGACGTGACATGATTTCCTTTTCCGCAATAGAGTACAGGTTGGGGATTGCCTTTTGTGAAAAATAATTTCGGCCGGGTACCTTCCACTGCGGTGTCCCAATAGCGACAAATTTTTGGAAGGCCTCAGACTCCACCAGCTTGTATGGTAAAAGCTGGCGGGCTAAGAGTTCCGACAAGCCAGCTGTCAGACGCCGGGCAAGGGGGTGACTCTGTGAGATTGGCTTCTTACGCCCAAACATTTCCTTGACAGACACCTGACTGTGGGCAGGTGAGCAGGAACTGCTGAAGGTGAGAGGCGGAGGGGCGGGTTGTTGATAGGGGGAATGGAGGACAGCAGTGGTTGACGTGGCTGAAGATGCTGGACCAGGAGGAGGATGGTGGCTTTCAGTTTGTGTGCTGCTTTTACTCATGTGTTGATCCCATAGGCGTTTGTGATGTGAGATCATGTGCCTTCGCAAAGCAGTTGTACCTAGGTGGGTGTTGGTCTTCCCACGACTCAGTTTCTTTTGGCACAGGTTACAAATGGCATCGCTGATATCAGAGGCAGACACACAAAAAAATGCCACACTGCTGAGCTTTGCAAGGACGGCATTCTGGTGGTGGCAACAGCTTGCGTTGATTGGCATGCTGTCTGGCTGACCCCGGGTGCCGAATCTACATGCTGTCTGACTGCGCCACTAGCTCCTTGCGATGACCTCCTCCCCCTGCTTCCAACTCGTCTCCTCCTCCTCCTCTCTGTCTCCCCATCTGAACTTTCCCCCTCTTCTTCTGCTCTTCGAGCAGGCACCCAGGTGACATCCACAGACACATCGTCATCATCAGCCGCTTCACTTGACAACTCAGCAAAGGCAGCAGCAGCAGGTACAACATCATCATCATCATCATCACAATGTACGTCCATGTGTATAATGCTGCCTGACTGAGACATATCCCGTTATCTACATCCTCTGGCACTGATAGTTGCGCATCACTTATTTCTTCCAACTGATGTGAAAATAACTCCTCTGACGGATCAAGTGGAGCGGCTGTGGTGCTAGTGTTGGTGGTGGTGCCGGCGGGCTGGTGAGTGGTAAATTGAGAGGTGCCCGAAGCTGAGCTGGAGGAGGATGGTGCATTAAGGTTCCGAGCGGAAGCTGTAGACGATTGGGTGTAAGCCAGTCAACTATGTCCTCAGAATTTTTTGAGTTCAGGGTCTGTGGTGGCCTCTGAACACTGGGCATTATTCTAGGGCCTAAGGAAATCACAGCACCACGACCACGACAGCCCTTGCGGGGTGGCCTGCCTCTGCCTGTCATTTTTTTTTTTAATGTGTTGTGTACTATGAGTGCAAGGTGCTGTGCCACCCTATAGGAGTGTTGGGCAGTGGGTACAGTACACTCTGTGGACCTGACAGTCACTGGCACCCAGGAAACTGCAATTAAAAAATATATATATTTTTTTTTACTTTGCAAGCTGCTGTGCCACCTTATATATCAGTGGTGGGTGGGCAGTGGCACAGAACACTCTCTGTGGACCTGGCAGCAGTCACTGGCACCCAGGCAACTGCAATTAAAAAAAATATATATTTTTTTTACTTTGCAAGCTGCTGTGCCACCTTATATATCAGTGGTGGGTGGGCACACAGTGGCACTGCAGTGGGCACAGTACACTCTGTGGACCTGACAGTCACTGGCAGCCCAGGCAACTGCAATAATAAAAAATATTTTTTTTTTTTCAATTTGCAACAAGATGCTGTGCCACCGTATATATATCAGTGGTGGGCAGTGCACTGCAGTGGGTACAGTGCACTCTGTGGACCTGACACAGCACTCACTGCAATTATGACAGAGGAAAAAAAAAATATTTTTTAAAATGCAAGGTACTGTGCCTGTGCCACCCGAAATGAGTGTGGTGTGCACACAGTACAGTCTGTGGTAGGTCTCTGGCCTCTCACACACAGCGGGCAGGCAACTGCAGTGTACAATATATATATAAAAAGAAAAAACTCTATTACCTTACCAGCCCTTAAAAGGGCTTTTGGGGACACTAGATATATATATATATATATATATATATATATATATATATGTATATATATAAATAAATAAAAATCCTCAATTACCAGCCCTTAAAAGGGCTTTTGGGGACACTAGATAGATATATATATATATATATATATAAGAAGAAAAAACTCAATTACCAGCCCTTCAAAGGGCTTTTGGGGACGCTAGATATATATATATATATATATATATATATATATATATATATATATATATATATATATATGTATATAAAAAATTACACAAATACCAGCCCTTAGAAGGGCTTTTTGGGGTGCTGTCCTTACAGCAGTAGTGGACCAAGAACACTGCAAGACCAGGAACACTGACTAACTGTCCCTAGCTTAACAGCAGCAGCAGCAGCAGCAGCAGCAGCAGCAGCAGCAGCAGCAGCAGCAGCAGCAGCAGCAGCAGCAGTTCTCCCTACTCTCACTACACACACTGCTTCAGAATGATCTAAGATGGATGCTGCCCTTGCTTATTTATAGGAGGTGGGGGGGTGTGGGAGGGAGGTATGCTGATTGGCTGGAAATGTGCCTGCTGACTGTAAAGTTCAGGGTCAAAGTTTGCCTCAATGATGTATTATGGGGGGCGGACCGAACATCGCATATGTTTGCCCGCAGCGGCGAACGCGAACTGTCCGCCGGCGAACAGTTCTATACATCTCTAATCCCTAACAGGATTGATAAGAGATCGTAGATCGGGACTGAGTGCAGAGTGCAGACCCCACCCCACACAGCAATATCGATTGTAGTTTCTAGAACACACTTTCCCTAAAATTCAGCAGACTCTATCCCTAACAGGATTGAGAAGAGATCGTAGATCAGGACTAAGTGCAGACCCCACACAGCAATATCGATTGTAGTTTGTAGAACACAATTTCCCTAAAAATCAGCAGCAGCCTCTCCCTAAAATGCCTACAACTCGCCCTGCCTAAAACACTCCGACCTGTCCCTCAATTCTATCCGGACACAAATGTTTTTTTTCCTGTCTGTCCCTAAAATCAGCAGCCAGCACGTTGATGTGTGCTCTCTCCCTGATCTAAGCAGCAGAATGACGCCGCTGCGGCGCTGCCTCGAACTTATAAAGACTTGGTCACATGCTTCAGACGGCCAATCACAGCTACTGATACATTTGTAGGCATGGCTGGGATGGCTTAAGGCACACCAGTTAAACGCTTGTTGATTGGCTGTTGAAAGCCCGCCATGAAAAGCGCGCCAAAGCATGCAAAACCCGGAAATAAAACGACCGAACACGGATTTTTACCCGAATATACAGTAAAGTGTCCGTGTTCGGGTAACAAAAATCCAATTATTCGGTACGAACACGAATAATACAGTCCGTGTTCGCTCAACACTACTTAAGAACAAACCTACAGACCCTATCTTGTTTGTAATCCGGTGGACCGCCTGTATTGGTTTTTATCATTCAGCTCCTGTTGACTTCAAAGTTTGCACTTCAATAAAGTTTGCCAAACCTGCCTCAAACTGTACTCAGGTAGGCTCAGCTCATCCATAATTATGAACAGCATTTTGAGCCCTGATGAAAAAGACAATTTATAGCTCTTGAAACATGTTGGATTGTTATCTAGGTTTTCTAAAATAAATTAACCACTTTACGACCGCCTACCCCAGATTTATTGTGGCAGGCAGCCGCTCCTGGGCAACGCAACGTAGGTCTATGTTGCTCGCTCTCAGGAGGCTAGGGGGCGACCATGCGCCGCCAGCCGCGCGCTCCCACCCCCGCTCGTCAGTGGGGAAGCCGATGCATGGGGCAGGTGGCTCCGATTGCCGCCTGACACCCGCGATCGCTCCCCGCTGAGAGAGAAGAACGGTCAGCTGTTGTAAACACAGCCGACCGTTCTTCTCCCTGCAAAGACTATAGAGCCCATGTGATCCTTCTATATACGTCATTTCAGAAGCCCTCCCCCCACAGTTAGAATCACTCCCCTAGGCTCACATTTAACCCCTTGATCACCCACAATGTTAACCCCCTTCCCTGCCAGTGTCATTATTACAGTAACAGTGCATATTTTTAGCACTGATTACTGTAGTAATGTCACTGGTCCCCCCAAAAGCTTTAAAAGTATCAGTCAAGGGTCCGATCTGTCCGCCGCAAAGTCGCAGTCCCACAAAACAAATCGCAGATCACCGCCATTACTAGTTAAAAAAAAAACAATAAAAATGACATAAATCTTTCCCTTAGATAGTAAACGCAATAACTTTTGCGCAAACCAATCAAAATACGCTTATTGTGATTTTTTTCACCAAAAAATTAGATTTTTACATTTTTTGGGGGGGAATTTCATATAAAAAAATGTGAAAAATATTGTTATTTTTTCAAAATAGTCGCTATTTGTTGTTTATAGCGCAAAAAGTAAAAATTGCACAGGTGATCAAATACCACCAAAAGAAAGCTCTGTTTGTGACAAAAAAAGGATGTCAATTTAATTTGGGTACAGCATCGCACGACCGCACAATTGTCCGTTAAATTCACGCAGTGCAGAATCGCAAAATAGGCCCTGGTCTTTGAGCAGCCAAATACTCTGGGGCTTAGGGATCGACCGATTATTGGCAAAGCCGATATATCGGGGGCCAATATGCACTTTCCCCGAAATATCGGAATCGGCCCCTGAGGTTACTGATATTGCCGATATTTCGGAAAAGTGCTTGTACCAGAGTGATGCCTGCAGCTAGAGGCATCACCCCGGGATCGGCGTCCATAACTGATGGTCGAGTGTCTTGTAATGACAACCGATGTGGCTGAAAAGCCGCTAGGCAGTCATTACAAGGAGCGGGAGGGGATGTCCCCCCTCCCGCAACCTTCCAAGGCTCGCCAGGGTCTCCTGGGCAACCAGCCTGCATGGCCACCGAAGAGAAGACCCAATCCAAGCCGCATTCGGCTCTGATCGTGTCTCCATGTAAAAACCCGGAAGTGATGTCATGACATCATCCGGGTAATCAGTCCCAAATTCAAGAAAATTACAGCATTCAAAACAGCCAAACTTGGCGTTTTGAATGCTTTTAAGTGCAGAGGAGGGGTTTGTAAAAAAAAAAAAAAAAAAAAAAAAAAAGAAAATTTTTAATGTACAAAAAAATCTGCCAATATTGGCCGATACCAATATGCGATGACCAAAATATCGGTATCAACAATAAAAAAACAATATTAGTCTATCACTAGTTTAAAGTAAAAGCAATAAAAAAAAATGTTTTTATGGAAACAAAAAGTGTCAGAAAAGGTTTTGCTTCATATGGTTAGAAGAGTGGGTGATGTGTGGCATAAGCTTGTAATGTTGAGCAAAAAATGCCAGGACAGTTCAAACACCCCCAAATGACCCCTTTTTGGAAAGTAGACACCCCAAGCTATTTGCTGAGAGGCATGTTGCATCCATGTAATGTTTTATGTTTTTTTTTTGCCAGTTAAATAATAAATTGCTCAAACATGCCATGGGTATATGGAATTACATCGCAAAATACAATCTGCTGCTTCTCCGGAATACGGAGATACCATGTGTGTGAGACTTTTTGACAGTCTAGCCATGTGCAGGACCCTGAAAACCAATCACCACCTTCAGGCTTTCTGGGTTGTAAATTGCTCATTTCACTTCCTCACTACCCATCACAGTTTCATAGGCCCTGAAATGCCAAGATAGCACAACCCCCCCCCCCCTCCAAATGACCCTTTCTTGGAAAGTAGACACCTAAAGGTATTTGCTAAGAGGCATGGTGAGTATTTTGCAGATCTCATTTGTTGCCACAATTTTTTGGAAAATTAAGAAAGAAAAGGAAAATGTATTTTTTTATTTTCTTTTTTCAAATTTCAAAATTTTGTGACAAAAAGGGAGATCTGCAAAATACTCAACATGCCTCTCAGCAAATAGGTTGGGGTGTCTACTTTCCAAAAAGGGTTCATTTGGGCGGGGGGGGGGGATTTGTGCTGTTGTGGTATTTTAGGGCCTCCGAAACTGTGAAATGTAGAGAGGAAGTAAAATGGGCAATTTACGCCATTTGAAATCCCGAAGGCGGTAATTGGTTTTTGGGACCTGTACGCAGCTTTTTTTTTCTGTCATTTTTCAAACACTTGTGACAAAAAATGTAATATTCAGTGGGTTCAACATGCCTCTCATCAAATTCCTTGGAGTGACTACTTTCCAAAAAGTGGTAATTTTGGGAGTGGGGGGGTGGGGGGGGTTGTACTGCCCTGCCAGTTTATCACCTCAAGAGATGAGATAGGCAGTAAAAGTAAAAGCTGCGTAAATTCCAGTATCTATACCATAGTTTGTAGATGCTACTACTTTTGCGCAAGCCAATATACACCCTTTTTTACCAAAGACATGTAGCTGAATTCATTTTGGCCTAAATGTATGACAAAAATTGGGTTTATTGAATATTTTTTATAACAAAAAATAGAAAATATCATTTTTTTGCAACATTTTTAGACTTTTCGTTTATATCGCAAAAAATAAAAATCTCAGTGGTGATCAAATACCGCTAAAATAAAGCTCTATTTGTGGGGAAAAAAAGGACACAAATTTTGTTTGGGTACAGGATTGCATGACCGGGCAATTAGCAGTCAAAGTAGCGCAGAGCCAAATTGCAAAAAGGGGGTCAAGTTGTTAACGTAGTTTAATATGAGTATTTATTACTCAAAGGTGTGAGCTCTACATTATTTGAAGGAATAATATCAGTAAAGGTGCCTGCTTAGAAATAAAACCATAAAGCTGCCACCTTTAAAGTGAAAACTGGTATGTATCGCTCCAAAAATATGAAAAAGAAGAAAAGCAGAAGGCGCTAACACTTACATTTAATGAACAATACTTCAAAATAAATAAAATGTACTTTGGTGTAAAGCCCATAAGCCTATGGAGTGATGCCTGATGAGGAGGACCAGAACAGGGATATTGCTGTTGGTTACAATATCGCTGAGACTCTAGAGCTGTGGCATAGTTCTGGTAATTGGTCCTCCAAGTGCTGCTATACCGCTGCCCTGCCTAACAGTCTCCTCACTACTCAGATGCTGCTCCGGTGATCACCTTCATGAGCTCCCCCATTGGACAATACTTGGAAAAGCGCCCATTCATATACCTCTCACTTCTGGTCTTTACACCACTGTCTGCAGTTCCATTTGGCCTGTTTCTGACTATGATCGTTGGGACAGCAGTAATTGGGGTCAAAAGAATTGACGTGAGCATGAATACGGTAGATGTTCTCTTTGAAGGGTTAGACCTGTGAATGGGCTGCCTGGAGCCATTGGAATTGATGCTTGCTCTACCTACAGTGGAGTTCTCTGATTTAAGTGCTCACTGATCTCCCTGAATAAGGGGGATCGCTGGCTATTTGGTAATCCTTCTGTGTAAATATCTTCTGGGTGTCACAACCCCTATCTTTGGATTCCTCCTTTTTTCACACTTGGCAGAAGGACTTTTATAGGAATTTTATACACATATTTTTGAAGAATCACTTTCCACACTGTTTATTGGTGTTCACACTTTGTTTATAAAAAGTATTTTTTGTATAATTCATATGCCACTGATGTTATTTTTCTAATTACTGAATTTCTCATACACTTGTTATTAGCGCAGCACTTTGTATTTGAATTATGCAATGCAAACCACCATCATCCATTTGAATTCTTAGTGTGCTCTTAAAATCTTGCAGCTGTGCCACCACAAATCACCAAACTCTGTGTGAATAACACACTCACCATCAGTCCAGCAACCTTTATATTACTAAAAGTCTATAAGCGAATTGAGTTTACTCCCCCAAACCGATCACACCATACAGTGAGGGAAAAAGGTATCTGATCCCCTGCTGATTTTGTACATTTGCCCACTGACAAAGAAATGATCAGTCTATAAATTTAATGGTCGGTTTATTTTAACAGTGAGAGACAGAATAACAACAAAAAAATCCAGAAAAACGCATTTTTAAAACGTTATAAATTGTATTGTATTTTAATGAGTGAAATAAGTATTTGACCCCTTCGCAAAACATGACTTAGTACTTAGTGGCAAAACCCTTGTCAGACATTTCTTGTAGTTCGCAACTAGGTTTGCACACATCTTAAGAGGGGGTTTTGTCCCACTCCTTTTTGCAGATCCTTTGCATTACGGTTTTGAGGCTGACATTTGGTAATTCGAACCTTCAACTCCCTCCACATAGTTTTTATGGGATTAAGTTCTGGAGACTGGCTGGGCCACTCCATGATCCTAATGTGCTTCTTCCTGATCCGTTGCCTTGACTGCATGTTTTGGGTCATTGCCATGCTGGAATACCCATTCATGACCCATTTCCACGCCCTGGCTAATGGAAGGAGGTTCTCAATCAATAAAAGCTAGAAGAATCAGCGCTCAACTCTCAATGAGGGGGACCACTCTTTCTAACTAAATAAGCAACCCGTGTCTTTGGATCAAAATGATCTGTAGATCAATATCTAATGAATGTGTGAGTAGAAAAATAAAAAAGGTGAAATAATAATGGTGATAGTGAATGAAGAGATGTATAGAGTATATGCAGATGGTCATCCAATCAAAAGTAAGACAGGTGAATAAACTGGTGCAATCACAAAATGTATACAGTATATGCAGATGGTCATCCAATCAAAAGTAAAACAGGTGAATAAACTAGTGCAATCACAAGTGACTGATCATGCAAAACAAAATAATGTGCAACTCCTATATGATCAAACAATTATAATATAGCACATAACAATGTAGATGTTGATCATAAGCAAAGTGACCAAAAATAAATAAATTCCAAAAAAAATTCCAAAAAAAAATGTGTAGCAGTAATCTGCTAGAACGTGCTTAAAATGTCCACCAACTGAGTCTGAACATCTAAAAATAAAGAATACAAATAGTCCCAATAAAGTGATTAAGGTGCAAGGTGCCAACAAAATCTTCTATATAAAGTGATCTTTTCAATGCACTCTAATGGTGAAGTGCGCTTTGCAGACACAGCAGGGTGAGTGTATCCCGGTGAGCTCACAATCCAGACACAGCAGGGTGAGTGTATCCCGGTGAGCTCACAATCCAGACACAGAGTGCAGTGGCTGCTCACCTCCACAACACTCAGACTGAGCGTTAGCTATGAAATATCCTGGCCACCCTCTCAACTCGTCCGCCAACTGCCTAGCGTCCTCCAGCAGCAATGGATCAAACAATGGGGGTATAACAGCTTAGGAAACTCAAAGTGCCTTAATTCCTGTATTGGTGCTCAAGCAAAGAGAGGCTCTCATGGTGCAGAAACATAGGGTAACTTTTATTAAAAAATAGTAGTACAGGCTACTCACATTATAGAAGATAATAGCGTGCAGACAGTTACACAAACCGCCGATGCGGTGCGATCCGAAGCTTCCGGTCTCGGCCGAGGACCGGAAGTGACGTCAATACGGCTTTACCCTGACGCTTTGCGCTACGAACACCCATAGCTTTCTCAAAGGGGGAACTCAAGATTTGACAGTACATGGCCCCGTCCATCGTCCCTTTGATGCGGTGAACTTGTCCTGTCCCCTTAGCAGAAAAAAAACCCCAAAGCATAATGTTTCCACCTCCATATTTGACAGTGGGGATAGTGTTCTTGGAGTCATAGCCAGCAACCCCTCCAAAAACGCTGAGATGCATTGATGCCAAAGAGTTTGATTTTGGGCTCATTGACCACAACACTTTCACCCGGTTCTCCTCTGAATCATTTAGATGTGCATTAGCAAACTTTAGACGGCCTGTACATGTGCTTTCTTGAGCAGGGGGACCTTGCAGGCGCTGCAGGTTTTCAGTCCTTGACGGCGTGGTATGTTACTAATTGTTTTCTTGGTGACTATGGTCCCAGCTGCCTTGAGATAAGTGACAGGATTCCCCCGTGTGTTTCTGGTCTAATTCCACACCGTTCTCATAATCATTGAAACTCCACGAGGTGAGATCTTGCATGGAGCCCCAGACTGAGAGAGATTGACAGTGTATTTGTGTTTCTTCCATTTGGGAATAATTGCACCAACTGTTGTCACCCTCTCACCAAGCTGTTTGGCGATGGTCTTGTAGCCCATTCCAGCCTTTTGTAGGTCTTCAATCTTGTCCCTGACATCCTTGGACAGCTCTTTGGTCTTGGCCATGGTGGAGAGATTGGAATCGATTTGATTAATTGCTTCTGTGGACAGGAGTCTTTTATACAGGTATCAAGCTGAGATTAAGAGCACTCCCTTTAAGAGCATGTGCCTAATCTCAGCTCATTACCTGTATAGAAGACACCTGGGAGACAGAAATCTTGCGGATTGATAGGGCATCAAATACTTATTTCACTCATTAAAATGCAAATCAATTCATAAATGTTTTAAAATGCATTTAGTTTTTTTGCATATTTTTGCTGTTATTCTGTCTCTCACTGTTAAAATAAACCTACCATTAAAATTATATATTGATCATTTCTCTGTCAGTGGGCAAACATACAAAATCAGCAGAAGAATCAAATACTTGTTTACCTCACTGTACATCTGCAGATCTTCAGACTCCCCTGAGTTCTTCTATTTGTACTCCAGAGAAACCATTACATCAAACCATAAAGGTACGCATAGTGTAGTATTTATTTAAGCCAAGGTATAAAAACACATAAAGTATTGTACTTGTTGATGTGCCCAAGCTTGGCTTGGCACTAATGTAAACAGCCTGCTTAGTCATCCAGCTATGGTGGCTTCCTGAAGATGTGATTAGTAAAACTAGTCCAGGCTCCGTGGGTGTCGTCACTTCCAGTTCTGGTGTGACATCACGGTCGGCCAGAACGTCCGGGTTTTGGAATGCACACAGATCACTAAGCAGTGCAGCAGTGCTGGGTGACTGAGCAGGCTGTTTACATTAGTCTCCAATATACTATAGCCTCCAATATGGAGGCCCAACCACTTAGTGGGGAACCGGAAGTACTAAGCTGTTCCCTCACCCCCAAGATCTCCATCACCTGCCACCATCATTGCTCCCTCTATCAGCAGGCTATTTCTCCTTCTGAATTCCTTTCACTGAATAAATGCTTGCATTAATAGTTAACAATATTAAGCTTGTTACCATCCATCACACCTTACCATTCTCCTCTCAAGTTCCCAGTTAATACACCAAAACTGTGTAGCACTACTCCCTTGGGAGCTTCTGGTTACGGCTTCCCCTGGGTTACCCTTAGCAACAACTTGACAATACAGCATGTTCAAAGTACTTGGCTCACTCAGAAAACAGTCTAGGGGTTTTGGTTTTTTGGAGTTTTATTTGAGAACTGGGATAGGAGAAGGGATGAGTGGGATACTCCAACTTGAATAACTATGCACAATTTGCTGGGACTGCTGAATAACTGAATGCCACAAGGCCACTGCTTCACCTTGACTATGCAGTGAAGAAGTTTTTAGATAAGCTATACTGTGCTGTAGAACACTCTTCATGGCCCTTCCTGGTACCTCCTTTGCCCGTATTCTTCAGGGTTCTCTACAGGGAACCCCCTTTACTGTAACTCTCTGTGTGAGCTGACTCCCTGATCCCCTGACTTCACTGGAGTGGTTCCCCTTCCTGGACAGACCCTTTGGCAAGTCCCTTATTACTTACAGACCCTGTTTTCCCCGAGAGACTCTGCCAGCAGCTCCACCACTGCTTCACTGGATCCTCTGCAGGTCAGCTCCATACCTGGTTCACTAGGCCGACTGCCTAAGACCTCTTTCCTCATACAGCAGGAGGAGAGACAGCCATCTGCCTCCTCCTGGAACTCTGCTTCCCACCAAAGATGCCCTGTCAAATGCCCCCTCCACTTTTATGAGCAATCCCAGGATGCATTGCAAGTATGCCCTCCCACTGGGACACATTGGCTGGGTTTCCTC